>NC_057799.1:392060068-392072666 GCF_018294505.1 Triticum aestivum | reverse complement strand
GCGCGGTGGAGGCTGGATGAACAGGAGCCCGTGGAGGCTGGAGGAGGTCGACGGTAGCCCGTGGAGGCTGGAGGAGGTCGACGGTGGAGATGAACAGTATCCCGTGGAGTCCCATTTTGCAGTACGCCACACCCCTCCCGATGAACAGGACCCCCGTTTCGACCGTAGGAGGTCCGTTTCGTCTGTTTTGCGGTACGCCACACCCCTCCCGATCAACAGGACCCCCGTTTCGACCGTAGGCGGTCCGTTTCGTCCGTTTTGCGGTACGCCACACCCCTCCTGATCAACAGGACCCCTGTTTCGACCGTTTTGCGGTACGCCAGACCCCTCGCGATGAACAGGATCCCGTTTCGAACGTGGCCGGTCGAACACAAGGCCGTTTCCTCCGTTCTGCGGTACGCCAGGCCTCGTTTCCATTGCCTGTTCCGTCCAAGCCCTCCCGATGAACACGACCACGCATTCCGTTCCGACCCAGCCGGTTGGCTCCCACGCATTCCGTTGCCTCCCGATGAACACGACGCATTCTGTTGCCTCCCCATGAACACGACACGTTTCATTGCCTCCCCATGAACACGACGACGACGCTGTTTCTCCGTTCCGACCCAGCCATGTCAACGAGCCCTCGCCGTACGTATGCACGAGTAGGCGTTCGAGACCCCGCCCGTATATACACATACGTGGCCGTATTTTCTTTCTTGCACCCTGGCCGCTGTATGTACGTGTACATGCTACGTGCGCGCCTCTACTACGACACGTGCGCGCCTCTACATCCACCAGTATATATGTACGTACACGTTCGCGACCAAAATGACAACGCTACGTACGCTTTGACCAGATGGGTCCCGACTGTCAGGCACTTCCTTGCGTGCGAAGATGTAGCTGGTGGGTCCCAGCAGTCAGGGGGCGAATCAATTTTTTTTCCCGGACGCACTTCCTCGCGTGCGAAGGTGTAGCTGGTGGGTCCCAGCAGTCAGGGGGAAAATGGTTTTTTCACGAAATACGGTGGCCCGTCCGGTGGGTCCCCGCTGTCACGAGGAGGAATAATTATTTTGCGCGTAATAAGGAGGCACTTCCTTGCTACGGCCGTGGACCCAGCTGTCAGCGTCTCCATGCACAGTACTCTTCCGATGGAAGTCGGTCATTGACCACATTGACCACGCCGCGCCGAGAGCACCACGGCGGTGGACGACGGCGAGGCCTAGGAAGGGGATGACACGGAGGCAGGGAAGACTCGGCAGTTGTTTCCCACGCGGAGGAGAGTACGACTGTACGAGGGTTTACTGGTTCGTCTGCCGTCGCCGGAGAATAACAGCATGTGTGGGTGAGTAGAGGGATGGCTAGGCCAGCGATGGGAGTATGGTGGGGCGGTGAGGCCTACGCGGCAGCACAGCCGGCCGCGGGGAGGAGGGAGCACGCAGTCCCGCCGGCGCTTGTTTGAGCGGCTGGAGCAGGAAGAGCAGAGATTGAAGAAGCATGACGGCCGTTGGATGGACATCCAACAGTCAGTGCTTGTGGGTCAACCTTTTTTAGGAAAGCCTCAAATCTATGGAAAACAGCATACAGCCCATCTGCCATTATTTCTAATAATTTACAGCCCATTTGCTAATTCTTAAGGTTTTTTTGGAGCCCATATTCTTTTTGTTAGCATTACAGCCCATATTGTGGCCACGGTTAAAAAATTATACGAAATTTTGCATATTTCGGTGCGGTCCAAACTGTTTTTAATCCCGAAATTTCGACTCACATTCAAACTGATTTTAAAAATAAATGTATATCAATATAAAATCCAACAAATTCTCCACGCATAAAAATTAATGTAATTTAAAATCTTGAAATAAAAAAAAGATATTTGAAACTAATTGCCAGTTTGATGTGTTTTCAAAATGTACAGCCCATTTCTCATTACTGATGGGCCATTTTCTCGGCCAGCCGAATGAAAGCTCTCCTCGTCTTGAAAGATTTGCAGCCCAACAGGCCTGACAAAGCGACTTACTTGGCAAATCACAAAAAAACTGGGCTGTGGCCGTGGACCCAGCTGTCAGCCTCTCCACGTACAGTACTCTTCCGATGGAAGTCATTCCTTGACCACTTTGACCACGCCGCGCGGAGAGCACCGCGGTGGTGGACGACGGCGAGGCTTAGGAAGGGGACGACACGGAGCCGGGGAAGACGTGGCAATGGAAGCCTGCGCGGAGAGGAGTATGAGGGTTCACTGGTTCAGCTGTGGTGTGAGGCTGCCGTCGCCGTAGGGCCTGGCCAGCGGTGGGAATAGTAGGGGGCGGTGAGGCCTCTGCGGCAGCACAGCTGGCCACGGGAGGCAGGAGCATGCGACACGACCGGCGCTGCTTTGGGCGGCTGGAGCAAGAAGACCAGAGGTTGAAGAAGCACTACGGCCGTTGGATGGACATCGTACGGTCACTGGAGCTAGAATTGTTCATATTGACTAAGTTGACAAAGCCCTTCGTCCCCGTCAACTTAGTAGGCCCACAAGTCAGCCTCCCACCAAGGTGGGTCCCAGCTAGCCGGGGGAGTATTCATTTTTTTGTGCGTAATAAGGAGGCACTTCTGGTGGGTCCGAGCTGACAGCAGGGGGAACGTTTTTTCGCGAAATACGGTGGCCCGTCCGGTGGGTCCCAGCAGTTAGGGGGAAACGATTTTTTTCGCAAAATACTAGTGGCCCTGTACGGTGGGTCCCCGCTGTCAGGTGGAGGAATAATTATTTTCCGTGTAATAAGGAGGCACTTCCTTGCGGCTGCCGTGGACCCAGCTGTCAGCCTCTCCACATACAGTCCACGTCCGATGGAAGTCGTTCCTTGACCACGTTGACCACGCCGCGCCGAGAGCACCAGGGCGGTGGACGACAGCAAGGCCTAGGAAGGGGACGACGCGGAGCCGGGGAAGACGCGGCAGTGGATGCACACGCGGAGAGGAGTACGAGGGTTCACTGGTTCGGCTGCGCTGCCGTCGCAGCAGAATAACAGGGGGTATGGATGAGTGGAGGGATGGCCTGGCCAGCGGTGGGAGTAGTAGGGGGCGGCGAGGCCTTCGCGGCAGCACAGCCGGCCACGGGAGGCACGAGCAGGCGGCACGACCGGCGCTGCTTTGGGCGGCTGGAGCAAGAAGACCAGAGGTTGAAGAAGCACGACGGCCGTTGGATGGACATCGTATGGTCACTGCAGCTAGAATCGTTTATATTGACTAAGTTGACAAAGCCCTTGGTACGTCAACTTAGTAGGCCCACAGGTCAGCTTCCGAACTGGTGCGCCCCAGATGTCAGGGGGAGGTATCATTTTTTGGGCGGGTGAAGCTAGAATATCCGAGATTGAAGAAGAAGCATGGCATCCATTGGATGGACATCCAACGGCCACTGCTGCTAGAACCGTGTGTCGACTATAAGTTGACAAAGCCTTGCATATGCGTTAACTCTGTTTTCTAGGGGACGCGTCAACTTAGTAAGGCCAGAAGTGTGTGGCAGAGAACTTATAGCCCATTTGAGATTTGTAAGAATGTGTAGCCCATTTTTGAATTCTAATGGAATTTACTACAGCCCATTTACAGTTTGTTAAAAGTACAACCCATTTCAACCAACCGTTCAAAACAGAATTCAATAAAATTTCCCACATTTTGATGGGATCCGAAATACTTTTATCCCGAAATTTCTAGTCAGATTAAATACAATTTCAATATAAATTTATATTACATAAAAATCCAAAAAAACATTGCGCTCGCAACAATTAATGAAATTAAAATTTTCAATATCCAAAAATAATATTTTATAAAGTAATCACGTGTTTAGTGCATTTTTTTATAGTTACTGACCAGTTTTTATAATTACATACCATTTATTATTTCTTAAAGCCCATTTTCTTGTTAAGCCTAATGCATCCCTCCTAGGAAAGATTTGCAGCCCAGCGGGGCGGAGAATAACAACTTGACCTTGCCTGGGTATTCCTAAAAAAAGTATAGCTGGGCTAGCCATTTTTAGCTTGACAAAAATTTATATCTGGGCTGGATATCTGGCCTGGGCTAGACGGGCCACAGCCCGCCTAGTTAATACCTGCAGCGATGTTTTCGTTGTTGTTCAGAGGAGAAAAATTAATATCTGGGATAAACATCAAAAAACTTTGCAGTGCTCACACCTCAAAAACACAAATACTGCTCGAGCTGCTTGGTCCCAGTTGTTGGCCGCTTCTTGTGCAATTCTCTCGTTTATTGACTACTACATAGGTTGACAATGGTGTGGGACCGTGATGTTAGGAAACCAGGAGGAAGCAAAATAAATTAAAGTTATATATATATAATAAGGAGGCACTTGCGTACGTGAGGCTATGGACCTGGTGGGCCACCATTGTCATCCTCTCCAAGTAAAGTCATCTCCTCGCCCGCGCGCCCTTTCCGCCCGAAACAGTCAGCGCCGCCCGCCCCGCTTCCCGGTGCAGGCGATTGCTCCGCCTTCAAACGACACAAGTGCCGTCCGTCCGTGCATCTGCCGCCCACATTAATGATACGCGGTTGCCGAGGCGGCTACTCCGGCGCCACACGTCCGTCCCTCTGCCCGCCCACCATTGCTATATAAACTACTCGCCGGCCATAGCGCAGTCATCCGCATCCGTTCCCTTTCTCCTGTCCACACCACTACTGCCCACCATGGCTTCCTCGCGCTCCAGTGCTCTTCGGGACGGGCGGACGATGGACCACAAGGAGATGGCAGCCATTGTTGCCGACCGGCTGGCCGGCAGGCAGCCGGAGGACGACGACGTCCCAATGGAGAACATGGTAGTCGACGATCCGGTGCCAACCCCCTCCTCCGTGCCATCCTCGCTGGTGCATTGCACCATGACCATCGGCGAGGCCCGTGCCCAATATATGGACAGGGTGAGGCAGATGCGTGAGGAGCAGTTCCGGGAGGCGCAGGCCGACGCCGCCTACAACCACCATCTCCTCCAGGAGCACCTGCAGACGGAGGAGCAGATCGCCGCGGAGCGGGCGGAGCAGGAGGCGCTGCTCGACTCGTACCGCTCCGCCCGCAAGGGCCGCCTCGAGCGCTGGCGGTACCGCATGTGGGTGGCGGAGGCTGCGGCCGCCTACAAAGAGGCTAGCAAAGAGGGCGATGAAGTGGGCGAGGCGCTGTTTGGCGAGACCGAGGACGAGGCAGAGGACAATGCCAGCTCCGACGAGTCCCCGCTCCGCTGGCGTCGACGAGGCCCTGCTCCGCCGAGGCCTCGCGGTGCCAACAATGAGGCAGAGGACACCGCCGGCTCCGCCGAGGCCCCGCCCCGCCAACAACGAGGCAGAGGACATCGCCAGCTCAGCCGAGGCCCCACCCTGCCAGCAACGTGGGGGAGGATTTCCACCGCTCCGCTGAGGCACCGCCCGCCGGCAACGAGACAGAGGACATCGTCGGCTCCGCCGAGGCCCCGCCCCGCTGCCAACGAGGCCGCGCCACACAGAAAACGAGGAAGAGTAGAACACGGTAGGTCTCCGCCGCTCGGGTCCAAGTAAGGCCACCGCTGCTACCCTCCGGTTGAAGCCAAGCTAGGCGGGTTGACCATTGACGGCCGGTTAGCTTCTTGGCGGCGACGTGGAGTCGGAGAGCTGCGCTGGAGAAGAACGCTGTTTCTACTTAACTGCTGGTGCAGTTGGCTAACTGACACGTGGGCCAAACAGGCCACATGTCAGTTACTCAACTGCACCTGCAGTTAAGTCACTGAAGCTTCTGTTCGGCTCAGCGGGACACAGGTGGGTAGCTTCGGTTAATTAATTATACCTCCAGCGCACCCCTTTTTAGTTGAAGAATGTATGAAATGTAATGAAATCCGGCATGTTTATATGAAATCCAACCGTGTATGAATGAATTTATTTCGATTAGTTCGAATTCCTGTATCACTGGCATTGGATGAACATGCAAAACAATACGTACTAGCATTATTCCCAGGGTGATCACCTCGTTTGCAGCAGTTTCACATGTACTCCCTCCGGTCCTTTCTAGTCTGCATGCAAGTTTTGTCTGCAGTCAAAGTATCTCTACTTTGACCAATCTTATACAAAAAAGTATGCACTTTCACAATGTGCAAAGTAAAAAGGAACATAAGGAGTACAAAGAGTTTGAGAAGCTTTTTAGCGTTTCTGTACATTGCAATCAAACACACAGGCCTGGCAATTCATAGAGAACATTCAAAACAATCGATGATTATGCATCTCAGTGACTCACATGTCAGAGGCAATATTTACTTCACAACTAAAGAATAAAGAAAAAATTGATCGACGCTGCTGACAGCAAAGGGCGTCCCATTCGAAAATATCAAACGCATGTCTTGCTAAAATCAATGAGCAAAATTTGACAAGGTTGTCCCATTCCAAAATATCAAATGCCTACGATTGTGGAATGGGCAGGGTTTGCCATCAGTTCGGACATTGACATGACACCTCGTGCTAAATAAACCAGCTGTTCTTTTTGTGCAGTTCCACCAAAATCAACCAAATTCGCGCGTAGCTTGTATGATTTCGCCCTTATATGTTGCAACGCCTTGAACTTATCGGCACCTCCTTTCTTGTGGTGGAAATGAATGATTCGATGTATTCATGAACATTTTCTGTAGTTCCCATTGAAATCAAGGTGAGCACCCCTGTTTGCACAAATACAAAAAAGTGATCTGTATAAAGCAAACCGTACTATGAATTGATAGTTTCAACAGGCACATACATGGTCCATGTAGAGCACACTTTTAGAAAAATGGAACTCACTAGAAAGAATCCTAGAACAACATTGTACTCACGCATCACAGCAAAAAATGGAGATTTGTCAGTCCTTCTGAGCTGAAGTTAGTTTGGTCTTGTGGGGAGTAATGTAACCATCCTTCAACTGCTCCTTCTGATGAGAAGATAGACAGGGCTTCTTCATCCTGGCATAATCGGAACTAGTCACATCACATACTCCATATTCTTCTTCAGAAGAAGATGATCCTGTTGTGCAAAGACAAGAGGACTACTAAATGCTAGCATCCCTGTTTGCTCGAAAAAAAAGGAAAGGTAATATTTAAAACAGCACAGATGAAGCACTTCTCAAGGACAATACCACTTTTTCATGACAGTATCTAAACAGTAGCACAACACGAATAGAGATGACAAAGCTCAATCATATGGATGAAATCAGTGGGCGAGTACCAACCTTTGTCAGGAGGCTTATTGTGTAGAGCATACAGATGAAGCACTTCTCCGGAACCATCTTTTGCTATCTACGGTGGTGGCCATGCTTACTATATACTCCTCGATTAGTTTAATGTTTCCAACATCTTCTTGTGCAGTTCCACTAAAATATATGGTATCTTCAAAGAAGATCCCTGTTTGCACAAGTAGAGATAATTACATATTACATTAAGAGTGACATCAAATCAGTGGAAAAACAATTGCTCGTTCCAGCCATAGCAATAAATTAAGATGCAAAACTATATCATTACTTCTGTCATCACAGTTCCAGTGCTTCATTACAGCACCGGGAGTTGATTTTTGTTTTTCTTCCGCTTGTTCTTCCCCTTCATCACTTGGTTCAATAACAGACAAGCTTCGCCTTCAATGTAAGATTTGGCATGTCAATTAGGGAGCACAAGTATAGTACTAAACTTAATTTTCTGATGAAAGTGGGAAAATACAGGCCAGCAGTTGTGAAATATCCTTATCTTACCTCAATGGGATATTACGGTGCACATACAGATTGGAAGTCTTGTCACCATTTCTGCAGTTCACTAAAATCAAGCAACATTATCGTACAAGTAGCACAACATATGAAAGCACACTGCAGAATCATGTGAAAGAAGGCTAGTACTGACCTTTCATGATGCGGAATTCAAACAACTCACAAGAAGAAGATCTGAACCAAATTCGCCTTAACGGATAGGAAGTAAGATCTCCTCTTGTGCAGTTCGACTAAGATCAAGCAATCAAGCAACATTGTTGGTGTGACATTTTGGTTGAACTTCACAAAGCACTCTTAAAACAAAAGTGTTTTGTGCAGTGCAACAAAATGTCACAATGGCAACGAGGTGAAGTAGATAACCCTGTTTACACAGAGGTGCAAAGGAAACAATTAGTGGTCAATAATGGTGGATGACACAGAAGCCAACAAAAAGAAGCATCTACCTTATCTAAATGGGAAAGAAAGCAAGACAGTAGCATTTCTCAAACGGTGGCATTGATTAATATTAACATAGAGATTATATTAACAATAAAATTCGGTAAACATGTAATTTGCTTTTAACTGTGGCATTGCATCAATTTTCCAGCGGCATTATTAGAGGGTGTTTGTTTACAGGGACATTTTGGTGTAGGGACTAAAAAAACTCCGTGTCAGTCCCATCTAAACCAAACAGGAGGGACTTTTAGGGACTAAAAGTGGGCATTTGGGACTAAAGAAAGAAGACCCCGAGGGAGTCTTTTTGGGACTTTTTCCAACAGTTGCCCCTGCCACGCATCGCACCTTGTCTCTATTAGTTCATTACTAGGGGTAACATGGTCTTTTAGCATGTCATTTAATAACCTCTAGTCCATGTTTAGTTCCTGGAACCAAGCAGGTAGGGACTAGGGAGTTTTTAACCAAACAGGGCCTTAGATTAACAACAGCTAATGAGTTGCACGGGATAGTGGAAACACCACCACCATGTGCATCTACCGACAGACTGTGGTCATGCACAGTCTGTTGCAACAAAGAACAAACAACCAAGGAGCATATTTGTGTTGGTCCCAGTTTTGTTATCTTTAGACACCTTTCCCTATGTGAGCGCAACAAATCTAGTCCTGCTCAAACTCTACAGCCTTGTCCCTTCCTTTCCTTTTTGAACTAGTACTTTCGCCCCTTCCTTTCCTCTTTGAACCACGTCCTAGATTTATGCGATACAACTTTCCCCACTACTTTCCCCCATTCCTTTCCTCTTTGAACCACGTCCTAGATTCATGCTATACAACTTTCCCCCTTCATTTCCTCTTTGAACCACGTCCCAGATTCAAGCTATATACAACTTTTCCCACTACTTTCCCCTACTCCTTTCCTCTTTGAACCACGTCCTAGATTCATGGTATACATGCAGCTAGAGAAATGTATGTGGAGTAAGTAAATTATACCTTAAGGTTCTTGGGGCGTGGTTCGGTGGGCGACAGGACGGTGGCGAAGAAGAAGGGGTCGGAGGCCCTCTCGCGCCGCCGCTGGGTGGAAAGTGAACAGCTGCGCCGGTAGTCCCTCGCCGACGACGACAGCGTTAAGCCTCCTTCCCTTCCCGGCAGACGGATCCTGCCGGCTCTTTGAGCAGTAGTGAGGGGAGAGAGAGGCCAACGAAGTCTTGTTTAGATCTGGAGAGGGCGAGAGAGTGTGAAGAGAGCAACTACAAGCGCTGAGGCTCCAGCGAGAGAGGGCGAGAGAGTGTGGAGAGAGCAACTACAAGCGCTGAGGCTCCAGCGTGTATATATATACTGGAGAGAGAGTGTGAAGCATGCAAACCCTAGAAAACATTTTGACTAGTCAAAGAATCCTCCTGGCACAAATTATGCTCAAGTGTAGTTGTCGAACCCGAGACCTCAAGTTTGATGAGCGAACAGGCTAACCAGCTACACAACCCTCCTGTTATGTTCAACTGGAGGGAAATAACCTTTTATACATTCCTGCATTCGTGTGACAAGCATGCCGTGTTTTTTGTGTGTGTGTGGGAGTCATTGGGATTTCAATCATAATCGTGTCATGTGGCTTTGGTGGTAAGACTATCCACAGTGGTGCAAAAATAATGCAGCCTTAGTCACCTTACCTCTCTCCACGTAGTACGTTAGGTCCCACCAGTCAGAGGGTGAAACAAACAAATTAATAAGAAAAATTAAAAGCGCCAGCGGTGTATCTTGCCTCACACATCTCGCTACTGCTCGGGAACACTGTCCAATTGATCCCTCTGTTCGCTCATGTACTATTTTAAGTGAATCCTTATTATAACATGCACACAAATTTTGGGCACTTGTATTCGACTTAAGTCAGTGTGCCACCGTATCTCGTATACTTACTACTCCCTCCATCTAGGTGTAATAAGTCACATTAGAAGGTGCAACGGGACCAAGGTGTGTGCGTGCGCGCGCGCGCGCGTGTGTGTGTGTGTGTTTAACAGCATGTGTGTGTTAGAGAGAGCGACAGATCGACCTACTCCTACAGAGACATGTTGTGTAGTGTACGATTTTAGCCGCGAGAGTCGGTGCATCCACTCGTTTCCGGGCGTGTCCGGTAGGGACATGCGGAGAACTGCCACACCCGCACCTGACCAGCCTGGCCCACCCAAAGCCCCTCCATCGCCCACGCGCGCTTCCCGCCCGAAATGGTCAGCGCCGCTCCAAAGAATCGGTGCCGCATTCATGCCCGGGCAGAGCGGACGCGACCTCTCACTGGCGCAAGAGTGATGGTTGCTTCGTCCGTCCAACTTACTGCTGGGTCTATGTGATTTGACGGCTCATTGGTCTTTATTACTGAGGTGGTAGGACTGCTGGATGTCCCACGCTTTCGGGCGAAAGGAGGTACTACTACTAGATTACAATTTTCTCCATTCTTACAGCGGAGGCGTGCAAGAGCAGTGAAAACACGCAGGCTCAGTGATTACATGGCCCACCTCACACTATCACCGTGCGACACCTAACTCTTTACATAGTACTCCCTCCGTTCCTAAATATTACTACTAGATGAGTCCATGTAGTCCCTAGCCCTTGAACCGTGAACCCTGACCAGGCTTCAATTTGCTGGCAACATTCGAGCTTCCTAATAAATGAAGTTTGCAACATTTTGACCATCGGATCATTTTGTGCAGTTTCACCAAAATCGAGATGAGCATCCCTGTGGCAAAGAAATTGAAGAAGCGTGATTAGAATAAGATTACTGGGACTAGTTGATGAGACATAAACTCATCACAAATACAGTAAGTAGAAGCCAGTAGAGGTATGTGCGGGGCAAAGAAGTAGAGAAATATCCACAGGGAGTGATGTGGGCAGCTGGAGCAGTGGTGCAAGCCGGCTGTAAAGGGAGTTGTACCTGAGGGACGTAGCTCAACCATGAGGAGGGCGGCGGGAGGCGACAACTGCCCACGTCGCGGCAGTGAGCAAGGGATGAAGGCAACCTCACCGGCTTTGTGAGAGAGAACGGCGGGGACCCCTGATCAGGACGTGCCGATAGTGGGTTTTCGCCGTCGGCGACGGCCACCGCATCTACACTAAGAATCCACCCCTTCCCCAAGTGGACGTGATCCGCCGGGATGTTAGAGATGTGGCCACAGTCGTTTTGTGCGAGAGAGAGAGAGAGTGTGAAGACAGCAACCCCAGCAAGCAACCGTGTAGGCTGGCCCGTCCTGACTATGTATATAGTGGAGCGGTTTCCTTTTCTCTCCATATGAACCTATCATATTGCGTACGTGCCACTAAAGAAAAAAAACTTTATTTATAAATGATGCGGCACCTACTACTCGTTCTCCTATAACCTTGCGCTTGGCATCTCCAAAATATTAACCTTGCGATTGGCTCTTCGCCTCTTCGGGAAGTCGAGCAATAATGGTAGTGCAGTATATATCGTTCTGGCTATATGAGACCGAATGAATTGCTGCACGTCCACCACGTGGGCGAGGGTCGAGGGGCGAGGGAGAGTGCTACATACAGAGCAAAATGAGTGAATCTACACTCTAAAATATGTCTATATACATCAGTGTTTGGAGTATGTACTAGTAGTTCATATTGAAATCTACTAAAGGACATATATATTCCAAACAATATGATATAATCTCTATAACCAAGGTAGTAGGGACGAGGAGTGAACGGAGGGAGTAGTAAATTTTTCTCCTCGTCCTGCGAGCCACCGCGCGCATGGGCGAGGGAGCAGGCGTAAGGCGGAGCAAGCTTCACCTCATCCAGCGAGCCACCACGCCCGTGGGCGGGGGAGACGGCGTACTAAGCAAGCTTCTCCTCGTTCTGCGAGTTGACGGGACACATCAAAAGTACTCTAGTGTATAGAGCCTTGCCTCTAAGGTAGGCCCCACATGGGTTGCCTCTTTTTTTAACATAACACGTCAAGTCGCAATTTGTTTGTTCACCCGTGGTAGACGATCCTCCCTCCACCAAGTGGACAACCAGTACACGTGCCAAATTACCACATGGGCTGCCTTTTTCGTACAGAAATGAGCTCCACCGTGTACCCGCGCGGGTGTGGTTGGGAAAGAGACGGGAGTACGTGCGCCGTGCATGCACCTCTTCTCTTTGTGCACGTCCCCCACCTACGTGGGTGTGTGTGAGAGATACAAACCGCGTTCGTGAATGTTTTTTGTTTTGGGGTGGGGGTGGGGTGGGGGGTTGATTTTGTGAATTATTTGTGGGAATATGTGTCGATGACATCTCAAACAAAATTTTGCATGCAATGTGTGTGAAATGGAGGCCTATCCATATCATACATAGAGGGTCGGGCAATCCACGAGAAGAGAGGGAGGGGTCATAGCTATCGATAGAGTCGAAGAGAGGATCAAGTGGGTGGGTGCGAGATCGATGAAGAGAGCCATCGAAATTGTGTGTGTGTGCAAGTCAAAGATATAGGGCGACTGGCCTA
>NC_057799.1:392056387-392057023 GCF_018294505.1 Triticum aestivum | reverse complement strand
AACAAAATTACAGCAGACAAAGACTTAGAGAAATCACTAAGTCCCTGAAATCAGAAATATTACGGGGCCTACTTTGCATGCTTGTGCTAGTCACCACAAAGATCACAAAAATACATGGACTATACCACTGGAAAGATGGCATGGCACACTTCAAAACACATGTAGAGCTCATGCTCAAAAGATGCACAGAATAAATGATACAAAAATGACAAATCTCCAAGTTCTGATAAGAACCAGAGATTAACAGCAACTAGCCCTCTTCCAACGAGGATTTGGGCATCAAGATGACCTCTAATGAAAATGGTGCAATTGAACAAAATGAAGAGCATCACGAGACGAACAATTTGACATATTATACGCGCGAATCGGAGCTACATGCACAAAGTTACGGCATCTCGAACAGAGCAAGATACTGAGAATTATTGAGGACTTAGGCAAAAAACAACCTCGAGGGGGGCGAAGTCAACGCGGGCTCGGGGATCCAGATCGAGCCGAGCTCGCGGCAGAGGCGCGCCGGCGGGGAGACCCGGAGGAGCTCGGGCTCCGGCCGGCGAGAAGGAGGCCGGCGAGGCGTCGTGGCACGGGCGGCGGAGGAGGGGTGGCGCGGCGCCGGCGGGACTCGGCGGGGCGGCGCCG
>NC_057799.1:392055657-392056230 GCF_018294505.1 Triticum aestivum | reverse complement strand
TTCAAAACACATGTAGAGCTCATGCTCAAAAGATGCACAGATTAAATGATACAAAAATGACAAATCTCCAAGTTCTGATGAGAATCAGAGATTTAACAGCAACTAGCCCTCTTCCAACGAGGATTTGGGCATCAAGATGACCTCTAATGAAAATGGTGCAATTGAACAAAATGAAGAGCATCACGAGACGAACAATTTGACATATTATACGCGCGAATCGGAGCTACATGCACAAAGTTACGGCATCTCGAACAGAGCAAGATACTGAGAATTATTGAGGACTTAGGCAAAAAAACAACCTCGAGGGGGGCGAAGTCAACGCGGGCTTGGGGATCCAGATCGAGCCGAGCTCGGCGGCAGAGGCGCGCCGGCGGGGAGACCCGGAGGAGCTCGGGCTCCGGCCGGCGAGAAGGAGGCCGGCGAGGCGCCGTGGCACGGGCGGCGGAGGCGGGGTGGCGCGGCGCCGGCGGGACTCGGCGGGGCGGCGCCGGCGACGGCAGAAGGCGGCGACGGGAGGAGCTGCAGCGGCGGCGGGGTCGGCGGGTCGCCGGAGGCGGGGCGCGGCGGCACCGC
>NC_057799.1:392051506-392053100 GCF_018294505.1 Triticum aestivum | reverse complement strand
CATCTTCGTACTTCCAGGATGAATGGAAAGGAGAGAATTGTGCGCCTCGTTCATTATGACTTTCCTTAGATCACCTTTCGGAACCACAATCCGGTCCTCGAAGAACAAAGTGTCTCTGTCATCAATGTAATAGCACTTGTATTTGGAAAGACCCTTGTCGATACCACGTTTCACCTTCTTCACCATGGCATCAAGGAGTTGTGCCTCACGAATTTGATCTTCCAAAGTAGGAGATACTATGAGGTTGGCAAGAAAGCCTTGAGGAACAACTTGGAGATTCAGCTTGCGGAAAGCTTCACAAAGATCCGGTTGGAACGGCTTGAGAATTAAGCTGTTGCAATACGCTTTCCTGCTTAAAGCATCTGCAATGACATTTGCCTTGCCTGGAGTATATTCAATACTCGGATTGTACTCTTGAATCATTTCGACCCATCGAGTCTGCCTGAGATTGAGGTTGGGCTGAGTGAAGATATACTTGAGACTCTTGTGATCAGTGAAAATGTCCACTTGTCATCCCAACAAGAGATGTCTCCATGTAATCAATGCATGGACAACTGCCGCCAACTCAAGATCGTGAGTGGGGTAGTTCTTCTCGTTGGGCTTCAACTGCCGAGAGGTATAAGCCACAACTTTCTTCTCTTGCATTAACACAGCACCGAGACCTTGGAGAGAAGCATCACAGAAAACTTCATACGGCTTGGATTCATCAGGAGGAGTCAAGACAGGAGCTGTGACTAATTTCCGTTTGAGAGTGTTGAAAGCAACTTCACACTCAGGAGACCAGACATATTTCACATGCTTCTGTAGGAGGTTGGAAAGAGGCTTTGCAATCTTGGAAAAATTCTCAACGAATCTTCGGCAATAACTTGCAAGACCCAGGAAACTGCGGAGCTGCTTGACATTTTGAGGAGGTTCCCAATCCAGAACTGCGGACACCTTCTCGGGGTTAACAGCGATGCCTTTAGCGGAGATGATGTGACCAAGGAAAAGAACTTCATCGAGCCAAAACTCACATTTGGAGAACTTCGCATAGAATTGATACTCTCTGAGCTTGTCGAGCACCAATCGCAATTGTTTGGCATGATCCTGCTTATTCTTGGAGAAGACCAAGATATCATCGAGATACACCAGAACGAATTCATTGGTGTAGGGGTTGAAGATGAAATTCATCATCCGAGAGAAGACCGGAGGAGCATTGACAAGGCCGAAAGACACGACAGTATATTCATAAGAACCAAAGCTTGTTCTGAATGCTGTCTTGGGAATATCTTCTTCACGAATGCGAATCTGATGATAACCCATACGAAGGTCAAGCTTCGAGAATACTTTAGCACCTTTGAGTTGCTCGAATAGCTCATTGATGTTGGGAAGTGGGTACTTGTTCTTGATTGTCTTCTTATTCAATGGACGGTAGTCGACACAAAGTCGGTCCGTGCCATCCTTCTTCTTGACAAAAAGAACACCACAACCCCATGGAGAAGAACTCGGTCTTATCAAACCCAGACGTTCTTGTTCATCGAGCTGCTTCTTCAATTCCTTCAGCTCGTTTGGTCCAAGCTTGTATGGACGCTTGCAAACGGGTACAGTACCAGGC
>NC_057799.1:392049477-392050092 GCF_018294505.1 Triticum aestivum | reverse complement strand
GTAGGCTCAACAAGAACGAGAGCTAACTGCAGATCCTCTTTAAGACCACCTCTGAAGTGATAGATCATACTCTTCTCATCAGGAACGTCTTGCTTAGCGAAGCGAGCAAGTTTCTGAAACTGAGTGTTATATTGAAACACAGACATGTTTCCTTGCTTGAGATTGCGGAACTCCTCGCGCTTGCTCTCAACAACACTTTGTGGAATGTGGTGCGCTTTGAAGTCCCGACAGAAGTCATTCCAAGTAATCACACGACCTCCTCTGGAATCTTTGTATTGCTGAAACCAATCAGCAGCTTGGTCCTTGAGCTGGAAAGAAGCGAACTTGACAAAGTCCTCAGGCCTGACATTGCTACATTCAAAATGCTTGTTGATGTCCACGAGCCAATCATCGGCATCCGTGGCCTCGGCACAGTAGCTGAAAGACTTGGGCTGATTTGCGAGAAACTGGTTGAGAGTGGCAAAGTGAAACTGATTGTTGCCTTGACCTTGATTGCCTTGATTGCCTTGCCCTTGAGTACGTTCTTGCAAGAGTTGCAGAATCATCTGAGCATTGGCGTTGGTGGCTGCCATGATTGATTGCCATGCCTCCGGAGGTGGAGGTGGTGGCGGAGGG
>NC_057799.1:392040699-392044079 GCF_018294505.1 Triticum aestivum | reverse complement strand
GTTTTGTCCGGCGGCGGCTGGACACGTCCGCCCGCGGAGAGGCGATTTAGGGTTACGGGAGACTGTGATTTCGTTTTCGGGATGCCCACATATAAATAGGTAGAGGGAGCTAGGAGACTCCAAATGAGGTGCGGTTTTCGCCCACACGATCGTGATCGAACGACCTAGAGCATGGAAGAGAGTTTGGTGGGTTTTGGGCTGGTTTTGGAGGGGGTTTTTGCTGGATACTCGAATGGACTTTGCGGAGGCCCGGTTAACCGTTGGAGTACCAAACGACCTCCGAATGGAACGAAACTTGACCGGTAGACTCCGGGCGGTATATTAAGACCACTTGACAAGCCTCGGTCCGTTCCGAGAAAGTTTGACACACGCACACGAAAGAAAATCTAGAGGGGTGCACCGGAGGAGATAGGAGCGCCGGATTGAAAAACGGACAACGGGAAAAATGCTCGGATGCATGAGACGAACACGTATGCGAATGCAATGCACATGATGATATGATATGAAAATGCAAGACAAGACAAAATACAAAACGAAAGACAAAACCCGACAACGGAGGAAAACACAAAACACATAGCCGGAAATGGCAAGAGTCGGAGTTACAAATATGGCAAGTTACATGCGGGGTGTTACATAACTATAGAGGTAGAACGACTCGTATATGTGTTGAGAAGGAGAGACCCAGCTATGTCTTGAGGGAGATCGGTCGACATCCATACATAACTGAAGGACGGGAAATATGATGGGACAGAGAGAGAGAGAGAGGAGAGAGAGAGGGAGGGAGAGGGAGGGAGAGAGGTAGTGTGCTGGATGGGTGATGGAGCTGCTTCTCGAAGATGGTGGGAGAGGCCTACTAGACAAACTGAGGGTGGAACTGCAATGTTATCAATAAGAGTGGGGATGTGTTTCTGTGTGTGCCTGTGCGTGATAGATCTGTCGGGACGCATCCATGGATGATGAAGGGGAACCATGTGTTTGGTAAGCAAACCTAACTAGATTGGTAGATCAATTGTTGTTTGTCGGAGGATGGGAGAGACACAACTAATGAGGTAGATCGATTGGCGTGTGGGTAAAAACGAGTTATAAGGACCTAGCTAGCTATATGTATAGCGAGAGATCGGTCGGTGTACGTCCATTTGTTAGAGGCAAATAAGGCCCAGCGAGACGGATAGATAGAGAGAATGGAGCTAGGAGGTGGTGCGAGAGGCCCAACTACTAGCTAGATAGGGGGAGGAGTGTGCGGTTGTGAGATCGATGAAAAGAGGGGCGAGAGTTTACATGTGTGTATGACCGTATGAGAGACACGATGCAAGGACACATAAAGGAGGAGATTGAAGGTGTGTGTGTATGTTGTAGGCAGGCATCGTTGGAGAGGTTTATCGATCGGTGTGTGTCAGAAAGGAGTTGTGGAGACTCTAGGAGAACGACCTAAAGAAAAAAATGAATGTGCCCGGTGGATAGAATGCCGAGGGAGGGGGAGGGCGAGGAGGGCATGTGCATGCACGAGAGAAAGTTAGTGGTAGCTACAAAGGTTAGAGGATTGTGTGGGTGTAAGAGACTAACAAAGATCATAATTTGATATGAATATTTGAATAGGAGATCATAGTGTTTTAAACATTGCATGCATGAATATAGCGGTGATACACGTGCTGTGCACATGTTATACCATAATGTGATAATGCATGGCGTTTGCAACTCACAGCTAAATGCCGAACAATCTAAACCATACTATACATCAAACAATCTCACATTTTATTTGAATTTGTGATAATGTGTGGCGTTTGCAGCTTATAACTAAATATCGAACAATCTAAACAATACTATATATCGAAAATTCTCACATTTTATTTGAATTTGTGGTAATGTGTGGTGTTTGCAACTCACATCTAAATACTTGTAGGCGTAGGGGGCGGGGTACCATACATAATGTGATAAACACATTATACATATGAGACATGGTTTAGATTATGAAGATCTAGCTAGATCTAGAAATGTAATGTGATTTGAAATCAAAATAAAGTGGATTCAAAAAATCTAGTTCAAGTTCATATAGTACACATAGTTCATATGTAACTCGAGACTAATCATGTGGTGTGCTGTGAAGATAATACACAAATGATGGTTTAACTTGACAATAATGATGATTGTAGATCTTATTAAAACAGAGAAACGAATTCAAATGCTTTGACTTCACAACAATCATTACTGTAGATCTTATTCAAATAGATAAACGAATTCAAATTTAGTTCATATTGAAGCGGTAGTATATACGTTTGGAATGCACTAAAACGTTCATTTGAGTAGTAGGTTGCATGCATTATACACGTAGCAAACAATTTTAATTGAACATAACATGAATTCAAAGTTTTGAATGACATTTGTAGTGTGCATTGATTTGGTACGGTACACGTTAGGCTTGTCCGGAAATGTCAACCCGCGCCTTGTTAGCCAGATATATTTAAGATATATCTTTGTCTCGTTGTGCTCCGACAACTCCCTCCATCTCAACCCACGCCTTGCTATTCTGAAATTACAATGCGCGCGAAAACTCCCACCTCTTGTGAAATCCCGACACGCGAAATGCTCGTGGTACCCCTGAACCGAAAGAACCGCCTCAAATCGGTGGGGGTACTTTCGTTACTTACCCCACATTTTGGACAAGCGCATCTCTAAGCCATGGTTCCCCAATGCCATCCCATCCGCCCACCCATTCGTACACCGAGGCCACGAAAACCCGCGACGAAACCCCACACCCTGCTCCGTCCGCCACCCAGCCGAAGCCTCTTCCCCGACGACATCGTCCACAGCAACACCTCGACGTCCCTCATCCACCGTACCGGATGAGGATCCGTCGTCGATCTCATCGTCCCGCCGGTTCAGCCACCCCGTCCTCCACCTCCAAGGAGCTGCCCCGACATTCCCCTCGTCTTTCGCGCCACCTCCATTCCCACACCGCCGTCTTCACCTGCACCACCGAAAGAGCATCATCATCACCGTTTCCTCGGATGAAGCTGCGGCCTAATCGGCGCCACCAAAGAGGTTGTACAATAATCGCCGCATTTTCTTCTTGATTCGATCTTACGGTGCTGCCGGCGCTCGGTCCCGAGCCGACACGGCGCGGCTCCATCCACGGCGGCGTCGCCGGCCACTTCCTCCACGGCGTCGCTCCCTCGGCGGCGACGTCCACATCAGTAGGAGCTGCTGCTGCTTTAGCTCTCGCTCGCGCTGCTGCTCTGCTCTTGCTCTCGGTCCCTTGCCTGGTCTGCTCTTGCTATTGCTCTTGCTCGCGCTGCTGCTCTCGCTCTTGCTCTTGCTTGCGATGCTGCTCTGATTTAGCTACACTTCAGTCGACCGAATCGACTTTTGGGTCAGTCGTTTTT
>NC_057799.1:391968759-392040093 GCF_018294505.1 Triticum aestivum | reverse complement strand
GGCGGTGGGGAGTGTTTTCGGGGCGGGCGGGGCAGTGCACCGCCGGCCGCGGGCAGCGGGGGGCTGCTGTTTGGCCGGTGTTGGCTGGCGGCTCAGGGGGTGGAGGTTGAAGATGAACCGCAGGCGCTTGATTTCGTATCCAACGGCTGCAAAATCGACTGACCAGAGATGAAAAAGTCAGTCGACCGATGTGTAGCCTCACCTTGCTAGTGCGTTCAGTTTCGACAGCAAAATTCAGTTTCGATAGCAAAATTCAGTTTCGACAGTTAAGTTCAGTTTCGACAGTTAAGTTCAGTTTCGACAATTAAGTTCAGAGATGAGCGGCTGATGTATTTTACATCTAGCACTTTGTGGTTATGTATTTTACGTCATGTATTGGAGATGCTATTAGAATTCCACTCAGGTTAACGTTGTTCGTTGTCTCTCTTGTCCTGCTTCAGCCTCGGCGTCGTACAACTCACCGGAGCTGCTCCAACGACGAAACCCTCCATCACAGCGGAGCAGTACCTCGGGCTCCATCTCCAGACGCCTAAGATCTTCTTCCCCTCCTCCGACAGCAAAGTCAGCCGGAGCATCCTCACCGGCCAACCCAATCACGCTGAGATCGACATGGCTTCGCCAAAGAGGTTGTACACTTGTTGCATCTCTTTTTTACTCTACATGTTATATATATTGTCCACTGAGCACACGAATTTGTTCCTTTAGTATCTCCTTGAAAGAAAAACCATAGGATTTTAATTTTCACTTGTCCTCCTTTTGAAATTCCTATTCATGAAGCACAAGACTAAGAGATAGTAGCATAATAGCGTTATAACCGTACATTTTCTTGTGGTTTGACTTAATCTCACCATGCTTCTTTGCATCCTGTGATCTTCCAATTGTTGTGAATCAAACACCCAGATTGGCAGAAATCCTGTGTTTTTAAATTCTCTGTTTTGCACGTGCATTCCTATCCTATTCCTCTCTATTTCCTATCCCTGCATTGTTGGAATCCTCCAATTCAAACGAGCCCTTACAGAACTACTTCTCTTACAGATAGTTGTCAAAGAAAACCTTGCGTGGTTTGTCCCGCTCCTGCTGCGCCGTCGTCCACCCCAGCTCAGCTGCTCCAACAACAGAAGGGTCCAGCACAGCAGGGATCCGGCCTGTAGACTGTCTTTCGCCGCCTCAAATCTTCTTCCCCGCCGCTGGCGGCCATGAAAACTGCATTACCATCATCAACCGAGCACATGACCTCGAGGACTACACGGGTCCGCAAGAAAGGTCGCACTCTTTCGTGTCTGCTTACGTTATGCATTGCTTAATATTACATGCTACTTTATCATCCTGTTCACCGATTAGACTCTGAGTCAGCTCTAAACAAATGGTCAAACTTGAGTTTTTAAATGGTTGTGGGGTACATATCGGGGCCGCTATCAATAGTATCTATCTACTATCTGGTTAATCTCCGGTGTCTACTATGAGTTTCATGTTGGGTGGGAAACAAACAGTAAAGAAGCCAGTATCTGTATTTTTTAACTGAAGCCATTATCTGCCTGCTATTATTGGTTTTGGGTCTATCCACAGGTTGCTACCATCACTCTGGATTTCCGCATGCACTCCTTACATAATCTCACTATGTTTTATTCCTATGCATGTCAATTATTGTACACAATGGAACTGAACATGTAGAGCAAAAGAGACGAGCCTTGCGTGGCAATAAAATTTCATGCAGACGTCACTGCATGGTAGGCGCAAAGGCAGCCCCCCTCCATGCATTTCGGATTGTAATCGAGGAAGATATCTGTTCTGAGGGGGATCCAGAAGGAGAAGACAACTCCTATTTACCCCCTGAGGTCTTCGCTCTAACTTGGCATGCTGATGTTGGTTATATCATGCATATGGTGTCTTGCATTGCTTACTTTATACATCAAATATGTCAAATGCTTAGTTTAGACATCCTTTGTGCGAATGCCATCTGTTTAGTTTATTCATCGTTTATGTGAATTATGCAACACCATCTTGTTTAGCCAGGCATCATATATGTGAATTTTGCAATGCCATCCTGCTTAGCCAGTCATCTTATATGTAAATTATATCAGGCCATCCTTTTTTTCGTTACATATTACATTTGTCAACAATGTTAGTACATTCAACTGCTCTTCATGTGCATCAGCCATTTGACATGGTGATGGCAAATTCTGGAGTGAAAACAAGGTCTTCAGAGCTGACTATGCTATCTGACAAAGTGCATATCTCGCTGGTTATGGATAGCTCCTCAGAGGACGATTCAAAGACAGATGACCAGTCCTATCCCCCCCCCCCGAGGTGTATGCTCTAACTTGGCAGGGTTATGTTGCTCATATCGTGCGTATGGTGTCTCGCATTGCTATGTCATTTGATTAGTTTAGACATGCTTTGTGTGAATGCCACCTGTTCAGTGTCTAATTACCATATATGTGAATTATGCATTGCCATCTTGTTGCAGGACATTATATATGTGAATTATACAATGCTATCTTGTTGCAAAGGCATTATATATGTGAATTATGCAATGCCATGCTGTTTAGCCAATCATCATGTATGTGAATTATATCATGCTATCATTTTTTTGTATTACGTGTTCCATTTGTCGACAACGTTTGTATATTCAACTACTCTTCCTATGCATCAGCCATTTGAAGCGGTGATGGAAGTATCTGGAGTGAAAACAAGGTATTCAGAGCAGACAATGCTACCTACTGAAGCAGACATCTTGCTGGTTACAGAGAGCTCCTCAGAGGAGGATTCAGAGACTGATGACCAGTCCTATTTCCCCCCTGAGGTCTATGCTCAAACTTGGCAGGGTTATATTACCCATGTCATGCATGTTGTCTTGCATTGCTTAGTTTTTACATCATATATGGATTGACATCTGCTTACTTGCTTACTATATAAATCATATATTTGAATTATATCATGCCATCATGTTTACATAGTACATACACATCGTCTATCTGAATTATGGCATGGCAACCCATTTAATAAAGACATCATATAGTTATATCATCTCATCCTATTTATTGTTTACAATCATCATATTTTGAATTATGGCATTTTATCCGTGAATGTATGTGAATTATGGCATGCCAACCTATTTAATAAACACATTATATAGTTATGTCATGTCATCCTGTTTACATAGTCTCATATTTTGAACTATGTCTTTCCATCTTTTTTAGTTAGCCATCATAATGTGAAATTGTGTCATGCTATCCTGTTTAGTTAGCCATCATATATGTGAAATTGTGTCATGCTATCCTGTTTGGTTAGACAACCTAAATATGAATTATTTCATGCCCTCTTTTATTCCCCACTATCCATTGCACATGTCTATCATACAATGTCTATACTTTCAATTACTTTTCTTGTTTATCAGCCATTTGAATTGGAGAGCGTGATGGCAGTATCTAAGGGAGTAACAACACGGTCTTCAGAAAAGATAGTGCTACCAGTTCATGCAGATAGAACCACGGTTGTACTTGCCCAAGGACCAGATCCACCACACATAACCGAGACTCTCGCAGATTGTACCCCTACCCAGTTGGACAGAGAACCAGCTACACCCCTTCTAACCCCAACCCCGGCAGATAGTAACCCAGTTCCAGTTGACACAGCACCGTCTCCACCACAGAGCACCCAAACACGAACAGTTAGTAAGGGAACTGCAGTGACCAAAGCACGAGGACCACCACTCCAAATCCCAACTCAACGCTTAAAGGAGAAGAAGATTTGTTCTCAGGTCAGGTTCTGTAGCTATGGTTCATACTCCTTTGCTCTTGCATTACTGTATTTACTCATACCAGCTGTTTTCAAATTTGAAGGATGGAATTGAAACTCCAATGGCGCAACAGGTATGTTTTAAACATGTTTCTTTAACTGGTTTGCTGTTGTAATCTGCTCTATGTTGATTTCAGTTTCAATTGAATAAACAATTATGTTCTCATGTCATGCACATTACAAGTGTTGTTATTGCTCTATAGTTACCCACACTTATATTCTGTCTATTCTGGTTTGTCTTGAACAAATATTATTTGAACTGTGTCTCTATCTTGATTTGGCAACAAAAACTAGAATGATATAGACCATAAAGTGACCATGGTACATAGATATATGTTTGTTTCATGCTGTTATCCTATCCACTTTACTACTGAACTCATTTACCAAAATGAGTTTCATATACAACATGGTAAACATGTGATGTGTCTGCTTGTTTCTCTTTTAGAATGCGGACAAAATATTGGAGAACAGTACCGCGTTATCCAATGGTAAAGGAAGTAATGCAGATAAGGTTCAAGATAGTGAGACATCCCTGTTGGTCTCCAAGAAAGCTGATAAAAACTATCTTGACGACAGTGAGGGAACCCAAAAGTCATGTCTTGATGTAGTGTTCGAGTTACTGGCCACTATTGCTGGCACAAGCTCTTCGAACTCGCTGCCTGAATCAGTTCGTCTTCTTGAGTCTCAACTTCAAGGTGAAAGACATCGATCAGATGTGCTGCGATAGGAAGCTGAAGGACCGAGGAAGTCCCTGCAGAATTCAGATGCATATTTTCTGGTGCAACAGCAAGCGCTGGAGGATTTAAGCACCAAACAAGAGAAATTTAATAAGCTTGCTAAGCATCTTGCCAGCATTATGGGTACCCAGGATATTGTTTCTTGAGATCTTCTGAAGTGGTTTTAGTTCTGGATTTGTTTTGCTGCGGCGTTTATTTGCGCTGGTCGCCAACTTTGACAACCAGTGTATATGATATGCTGCTTTGTTCCCTATATTTGCACTGGTGGAGAACTTTGATGCCCAGTGGATGTAATATGTGTAATAGCCGTGATAGCCTAGCGTTAGTTGCTTGCTTATTTATTTCCTTGTTGTCTTGTTTATTACGGGCCAGTTTCACCATGGGCCGTTAATGGGTGTAAAGTGATACACTGTTCATTACGGGCCAGTTTCACCACGGGCCGTTAATGGGTGTAAAGTGATACACTGTTCATTACGGGCCAGTTTCACCACGGGCCGTTAATAGGCCAAGAGTTACATAGGGCCTGATATGGGCCGAAAGACGTCATGGGCCATACATGGGCCAGAAGTGAAAATGGGCTAGAATCATATTGGATGGCCCAGATGATGCTACTGGGCCTAATTCGGATAGGGCGTAACGGGCCTTGGGTTAGCGGGCTGTAAATGGGCTATATGCGAACAGGCCATTAACAGGCTTTCCATGGGCCGGCCCGCCACCTTTTGACCAAGTCAAATGGGCCAGCGTTTTCACAGGAATGGGCCTCTGTTGGGCCGTGCCACGTGTCGACGTATCATAGGCGCCTTCTGTCCAATGAGTGGTTGACATCTGTCCCATCGATGAGCCGACACGTGTTTCCTTCAGCCAATGATGATTTTACACGTGGAAAATCCCCATTGGTTCGGGCTGTTAGCGGGTTATCGGATCCAAAACCTGACCCGATAGCTTAATGGCGTTCCGTTACGGTGGATGCCACGTGTCGGTCACCCTTGACGAAAGCACTTCTGTGACGCGTGATTTATCGTCATGGAAGTGGACACTTCCGTGATGATAATTTTGGTAATGTCATGGAACAATTCTACGACAGCACAGGTATGACTATCTTGATTCTGTACTAAATTTGTCATGCATGTACATGCTTGATACGTGCCGCGGCCATGCTATTATCGTGGAAGTGTATTTTTTTGTAGTGTTGGGGATGCTTGATACGTCTCCAACGTATCTATAATTTTTGATTGCTCCATGCTATTATATATTCTGTTTTGGATGTTTAATGGGCTTTATTTTACACTTTTATATTATTTTTGGGACTAACCTATTAACCCAAGGTCCAGTGCAAATTGCTGTTTTTTTTGCCTATTTCAATGTTTCGCAGAAAAGGAATATCAAACGGAGTCCAAACAGAATGAAACCTTCGGGAACGTCATTTTTGGAACAAACGTGATCCAGAGGACTTGGAGTGGACGTCATGAAATGAACGAGGAGGCCACGAGGCAGGGAGGCACGCCTTCCCCCTGGGCGCGCCCCCACCCTCGTGGGCCCCTCATGGCTCCACCGACCTACTTCTTCCTCCTATATATACCTACGTACCCCGAAACCATCCAGGAGCACCACAAAACCCTATTTCCACCACCGCAACCTTCTGTACCCGTGAGATCCCATCTTGGGGCCTTTTCCGGCGCTCCGTCGGAGGGGGCATCGATCACGGAGGGCTTCTACATCAACACCATAGCCTCTCCGATGATGTGTGAGTAGTTTACCACAGACCTTCGGGTCCATAGTTATTAGCTAGATGGCTTCTTCTCTCTCTTTGGATCTCAATACAAAGTTCTCCCCGATCTTCTTGGAGATCTATTCGATGTAATTCTTTTTGTGGTGTGTTTGTCGAGATTCGATGGATTGTGGGTTTATGATCAAGATTTTCTATGAACAATATTTGAATCTCCTCTGAATTCTTTTATGTATGATTGGTTATCTTTGCAAGTCCCTTCGAATTATCAGTTTGGTTTGGCCTACTAGATTGATCTTTATTGCAATGGAAGAAGTGCTTAGCTTTGGGTTCAATCATGTGGTGCTCGGTCCCAGTGACAATAGGGGAAACGACACGTATTGTATTGTTGCCATCGAGGATAAAAAGAATGGGTTTATATCATATTTCTTGAGTTTATCCCTCTACATCATGTCATCTTGCTTAAAGCGTTACTCTGTTCTTATGAACTTAATACTCTAGATGCATACTTGATAGCGGTCGATTTCTGGAGTAATAGTAGTAGATGCAGGCAGGAGTCGGTCTACTTGTTGCGGACGTGATGCCTATATACATGATCATGCCTAGATATTCTCATAATTATGCACTTTTCTATCTGCTCGACAGTAATTTGTTCACCCACCGTAATACTTATGCTATCTTGAGAGAAGCCACTAGTGAAACCTATGGCCCCCGGGTCTATTTTCCATCATATTAATCTTCCGTCAACAAGCTATTTCTGTCGCTGTTTATTTTGCAATCTTTACTTTATATCTTTATCATAAAAATACCAAAAATATTATCTTATCATCTCTATCAGATCTCACTTTTGCAAGTGGCCGTGAAGGGATTGACAACCCCTTTATCGCGTTGGTTGCAAGGTTGTTATTTGTTTGTGTAGGTACGAGGGACTTGCGTGTGGCCTCCTACTGGATTGGTACCTTGGTTCTCAAAAACTGAGGGAAATGCTTACGCTACTTTGCTGCATCACCCTTTCCTCTTCAAGGTAAAACCAACGCATGCTCAAGAGGTAGCAGCCCCCGGACCCTAGCTCCAAACTCTCGAGGTCCATGCCAAGCGAGCATGGCCAGGAGGCTTTTTCCCTGACTAGCTCTGCGGACCCTGGTTTCCCCGTCCAATCCTCGCTCTTAAATGAGGCTCTGGACTTAATGCGATCCCTCGCTATCACAGAGGAATCACCTCCGAACTACGCCCAGCCCGGATTAGGGGCTGAGAGAAGGGAATTTCACGTCCCACCCGGCACCCACTCCATCACTACTGTCGAAGACTTAACCGACATGCTGGATTATGCCTCCGAAGACATCGCCGGCATGGACGACAATGACAGAGACAAACAAAGCCAAGACCCGTCATTCACCGGGCGCTGGACGGCTACCTCCACATATGATGTGTACATGGTGGATACACCCAAAGATGATGACGACGAAGGCAGGAAGGATCCGATCGAGGATAAACCCGCGGATGCACCACCGAAACGGTGACGTCTGCGACGCCGCTCAAAATCACATCATGGAAAGGAAAGTAATACTGGCACCGGAGACGATAACACTCCGGACAATGCCGAAGACCCCGAAGACCCTGTTGAGCCTACGTCCGACCAGGATGAACGGGAAGATGGGCAAGTTAACTCCGACGAGCAGGTTGGGGATAAGGATTTGGAAGATAGTAAATATCTACCTATCTCCGAGGATGATGTTAGCCTCGGCAATGAAGATTTCATCGTGCCGGAGGAACCCCTCGAGCAGGAGCGCTTTAAGCGCCAACTAATCGCCACTTCGAGAAGCCTAAAAAAGAAGCAGCAACAGCTCCAAGCCGAACAGGATACACTCAACGACAGATGGACCCAGGGCCTAGCCGCTGAGGAATACAGCCTCGAGCGCCCAACAAAGAGTTATCCAACGCGCCGGCTACTACCACAATTCGACGATGAGGCCCTTGAGCCAATACAGTCGAGATATGACCGCGCTGATGAAACAGACCGTCCACCACGTGGGAGGGATAAAGCGGCTGCTGCTACCTCTTGAGCACTGCGTTGGTTTTCCCTTGAAGAGGAAAGGGTGATGCAATAAAGTAGCGTAAGTATTTCCCTCAGTTTTTGAGAACCAAGGTATCAATCCAGTAGGAGGCCACGCTCAAGTCCCTCGCACCTACACAAACAAATAAAAACCTCGCAACCAACGCAATAAAGGGGTTGTCAATCCCTTCATGGTCACTTTCAAAAGTGAGATCTGATAGATATGATAAGATAATATTTTTGGTATTTTTATAATAAAGATTAAAAGTAAAGATTGCAAAATAAACGGCGCAAGAAATAGCTTGTTGTCGGGAGATTAATATGATGGAAAATAGACCCGGGGGCCATAGGTTTCACTAGTGGCTTCTCTCAAGAGCATAAGTATTACGGTGGGTGAACAAATTACTGTTGAGCAACTGATAGAATTGAGCATAGTTATGAGAATATCTAGGTATGATCATGTCTATAGGCATCACGTCCGCGACAAGTAGACCGACTCCTGCCTGCATCTACTACTATTACTCCACACATCGACCGCTATCCAGCATGCATCTAGAGTATTAAGTTCAAAAGAACAGAGTAATGCTTTAAGTAAGATGACATGATGTAGAGGGATAAACTCTTGCAATATGATATAAACCCCATCTTGTTATCCTCGATGGCAACAATACAATACGTGCCTTGCTGCCCCTACAGTCACTGGGAAAGGACACCGCAAGATTTAACCCAAAGCTAAGCACTTCTCCCATTGCAAGAAAGATCAATCTAGTAGGCCAAACCAAACTGATAATTCGAAGAGACTTGCAAAGATAACCAATCATACATAAAAGAATTCAGAGGAGATTCAAATATTGTTCATAGATAAACTTGATCATAAACCCAAATCATCGGTCTCAACATACACACCGCAAAAGAAGATTACATCGAATAGATCTCCACGAGAATCGTGGAGAGCTTTGTATTGAGATCCAAAAAGAGAGAAGAAGCCATCTAGATAATAACTATGGACCCGAAGGTCTAAGGTAAACTACTCACACATCATCGAAGAGGCTATGGTGTTGATGTAGAAGCCCTCCATGATCAATGCCCCCTCCGGCAGGACGCCGGAAAAGGTCCCAATATGGGATCTCACGGGTACAGAACGTTGCGGCGGTGGAATTAGGTTTTCATGGATGCTTCTGTTGGTTTGGGGGTACGTAGGTATATATAGGAGGAAGAAGTACGTCGGTGGAGCAACATGGAGCCCACGAGGGTGGAGGGCGTGCCTGGGAGGTGGGCGCGCCCCCCTACCTCGTGCCCTCCTGGTTGATGTCTTGACGTAGGGTCCAAGTTCTCTGGATCACGTTTGTTCCGAAAATCACGTTCCCGAAGGTTTCATTCCGTTTGGACTCCGTTTGATATTCATTTTCTGCGAAACTCTGAAATAGGCAAAAAACTGCAATTCTGGGCTGGGCCACCGGTTAATAGGTTAGTCCCAAAAATAATATAAAAGTGTATAACAAAGCCCATTAATCATCCAAAACAGAATATAATATAGCATGAAGCAATCAAAAATTATAGATACATTGGAGACGTATCAGCTACTCACGCCAAACACCAACTCGCACCACCTCGCCGTAGAGGCAAGGAGGCAGCGGTTCCAGGATACACCTACGACTTACGACAGGACCTGGACAATAGAGCAGGCCAAGCTAGATCAATCTATGGATCAAGGGGGCGTGCCTCAAAGCGAGAAGACGGCCATCAGGCCTGGCGCGATAGGCATAACCTCACCCGGGCCGAAAACCGCATACAGATGTCGTCCGAACTCCGTCGGGACATTGCCCGATACAGAGGCGCCACACACCCTTTATGCTTCACCATGAGGTAATGCAGTACCAGTTCCCAGAAGGGTTTAAACCCGTAAACATCGAATCATACGACGGCACGACAGATCCTGCGGTATGGATTGAAGATTTCCTTCTCCATATCCATATGGCTCGCGGTGACGATCTCCATGCCATCAAATATCTACCTTTAAAGCTAAAAGGACTAGCACGGCACTGGTTGAACAGCCTCCCAGAGAACTCTATCAGTAGCTGGGAAGACTCGGAAGATGCCTTTAGAGATAACTTCCAAGGTACCTATGTCCGACCTCCGAACGCCGATGACCTCAGTCGTATAGTCCAGCAACCCGGAGAGTCAGCCCGAAAACTCTGGACTAGGTTCTTAATTAAAAATTACCAAATCGTCGATTGTTCGGACGATGAAGCCCTTGCGGCCTTTAAACATAGCGTCCGTAACGAATGGCTTGCTCAACACCTCGGCCACGAAAAACCGAAGTCCATGGCAGCCCTTACCGCACTCATGACCCGCTTTTGCGCGGGAGAAGAAAGCTGGTTCGCTCGTAGAAGCAACAGTACCAACGACCCTGGCACCTCCGAAGCCAGAGACGGCAACAGTAGGCCACGACACAACAAACACAAGCGTCGAAGCAACAATGAAGATACCGAAGACACAACGGTTAACCCCGGATTCAGTGGCTCTAAATCCGGTCAGCGGAAGAAGCCATTCAAAGGAAACAAAGATGGCCCATCATGTTTGGATAGAATACTCGATCGGCCTTGCCAGATTCATGGCACCCCGGACAAGCCTGCCAATCATTCCAACAGAAATTGTTGGGTCTTTAAACAGGCTGGTAAGCTAAACACCGAACACAAGGGGAAAGGGCCACTGAGCGAGGACGATGAAGAGCCTCGCCCACCAAACAAAGGGGGACAGAAGAAATTCCCCCTGAGGTGAAAGCAGTGAACATGATCTACGTCACTCATATCCCCAAGCGGGAGCGCAAGCGTGCATTAAGGGACGTCTACGCCATGGAGCCAGTCGCCCGAAAATTCAACTCGTGGTCAGCCTGTCCGATCACCTTTGATCGCAGGGACCACCCGACCAGTATCCGTCATGGAGGTTCGGCAGCCTTGGTCCTCGACCCATTCATCGACGGATCCCATCTCACACGAGTCCTAATGGACGGCGGTAGCAGTCTCTACCTGCTTTATCAGGACACCGTCCGTAAAATGGGTATCGATCCATCAAGGATCAAGCCAACTAAGACAACCTTTAAAGGAGTAATACCCGGCGTGGAGGCCTGCTGCACAGGTTCAATAATGCTGGAGGTAGTCTTCGGCACACCGGATAATTTTCGAAGCAAAGACTTGATCTTCGACATCGTCCCCTTACGCAGTGGTTATCACGCACTGCTCGGACGAACTGCCTTCGCTCGCTTCAATGCGGTCCCGCATTATGCTTACTTAAAGCTCAAAATGCCTGGACCCCGCGGCGTCATCACAGTTAATGGAAACATGGAGCGATCCCTCTGTACCGAGGAGCACACCGCGGCCCTAGCAGCCGACGTACATAGTGGCCCTTTCAAGCCGAACACTTCATCGGCCATTAAGCACCCGGACACTGTCAAACGAGTCCGGTCTACCCTGCAGAATGACAGCCTGGTCCATACCGAGTTGGACTAGCAATTCCGCCTCCCTCAATCCCCCCATCTAACCGCGGCATATGTATCGCGTGTGCATATGTGACGCCCGGATAATCAAGCTACAGTAATTCTCTGCTAATGATGCCATGTCACTTCGATTACTGTTGCTAATCACGCGTTAGTTCGAAACCGATTCAAAATTCAAATTCAAAATATGGCAAACAACAAAAAATTTCAAACATTAAAACAAAAATGTTCGGTTAGTGCCAGGTATTGCATGGGTAATTATGGTGGAGAAACCACACTTTTATAGAATGCTTAAAGGCTCTAAGATAATTAAAACAATAGTTAAAACAATAAAATAAATGCCTTTTGTATTTTATAAAATATTAAACTATTCATTTAGTTGCCAAAAAGATAATGGGGAAGTAGCATAATTAGTATCGCTAATTTAAGATTTTACATTATAATTTATAAAACTAAAATAAAAGACGAACTAAAATAAAACAGTAAAAGAAAAATAAATAAAAGTAAAGTAAAAGGAAAACAGAAATAAGAAAATAAAAAGGGGCCTAAGTTCTACTGTGCACTTAGGCCTACTAGCTACAGGTGCAGTCCAGCCCACCTGGAGTCCCCTCCTTCCTCCTACTGCTCATCCGAGCTCGGTGGCCGCCGGGCGCTCGTCCAGGCCGCGGATGGCCACGCGGCGACCATCCGCCGAGTCCCCCGCACGGCTAAGGCCACCCTCGACCCCCTGGAAACCCTAGCTACCCCCAGTTTTCCCCCTCGCTCTCTCTATCGCTCCCGCTGCGAGCTTCCCCGAGAGCTCGCCGCCGCGACGCTCGATCCCGCAGCCACCGTGCCCCGATTGCCCCGCCGACGTGCCCGAACGGCTCCCCGACGTCGACTACGTCGACTACACCGAACGGAACGAGCTGGGAAGCCTCCACGCCGCCGCCATCTTCTTCTCCTTCCTCGGATCGCCGTCGTCGATCGCCGCCGCAGTACGCCTCCGATAAGCCTCCCCGAGCACGCTGCCATTTCCCTACGGCTCCCGGTGGACCGTAGCCGCCGCTGCCATCGCCGCCCGAATGCAGCTCCGCCGCATAGCTCGCCGCCGTTGTTCTGGGCATCGTCATGCTCACTCGAGCACACGAGCGTGCTCAGGACCGCTCGCTGAAGCCGCCCATGCCACTTGCTTCCCTCCCCGTGCCCCTTAGCACCTGCCTCGACGAACGCCCGAATGCGTCGCCGCCTCCGCTCGTCGCCGGCGTGCTTTCGGTGACCAAATGGTCCCGGGCTCGCGACCGTTGGCCTCGCCGCAACGCGTACGCCTTGCCCATCTTCTCATTCGCTCACGAACGCACCGCATTGCCTTCGGCGTAGCTCGCCCGAGCGCGTCGCCGCCGGCGACGCCATAGCTCCCAGCTTCGGCCACACCAGCCGCTCCGGCCACCACCATTCGACGCGCGGTCGAGTGGCCGTGCGAACTCGCCTAGCCGCGCTCTTCCCCGTGCCCTGAAGTCTTTTTCCGACGAACCCCGTGGACGCGCCACCGCGTTTCGCCTCGCCGGCGTTGCTCCGGCGACGGCGCCGACATGGCACGGCCAGGCCTACCTCCGGGTCACTGACATTGGGCCCCACGGGCCCCGTTGACTCGGTTGACCCAGTCAACATGCTGACTGGGCAGCGCAGTGACGCTGACATGAGGCCCCCCGCATAATTAGTTTAACAAACATTTTATTAATTAAAACCTAATTAATTACTAATTAGAGACTGACATGTAGGGCCCAGTAGCTATTTAACCTCAGTTTAGTTTAATATAAACTCTGTTATTTAACAGAGGCTGACATGTGGGCCCCACTGGTCAGTTTGATCTGGTCAGCCTTCCTGTTGACTGCTAACGTCACAGTGATGTCATGTTGACGTAGCAATTCTTTTCTGATAATTTATTTAATTCCAGAAAATGATTAAATATTTTGAAAATCATATAAAATAATCCGTAACTCGGATGAAAATACTTTCTACATGAAAGTTGCTCATAACGACGAGACGAATACGGATACGCGGCCCGTTCGTCCGCCACACATCCCTAACATATCGAACTCGCAACTTTCCCCCTCCGGTTCATCTGTCCGAAAACGCGAAACACCGGGGATACTTTCCTGGATGTTCCCCCCCCTTCGCCGGCATCACCTCTTACCGCATTAGGGCACACCTGACACCGCTCTTTGCTTTGTCATGCATCGTTATGCATCTGTTTGCATTGTATTCATTGTTTCTCCCCCCTCTTCTCTCCGGTAGACTACGAGACCGACATTGCTGCTGGTGCCCCGACCGACTACGCTGTTGATGACCCCTCCTTCTTGCCAGAGCAACCAGGCAAGCCCCCCCTTGATCACCAGATATCGCCTATTCTTCTCTATACTGCTTGCATTAGAAGAGTGTAGCATGTTACTGCTTTCGGTTAATCCTATTCTGCTGCATAGCCTGTCATTGTTGCTACAGTTGTTACCCTTACCTGCTATCCTACTACTTAGTATAGGATGCTAGTGTTCCATCAGTGGCCCTACACTCTTGTCCGTCTGCCATGCTATACTATCGGGCCGTGATCACTAGGGAGGTGATCACGGGTATATACTATATACTTTATATACATGACACATGTGGTGACTAAAGTCGGGTCAGCTCGTTGAGTACCCGCAAGTGATTCTGATGAGGGGGCTGAAAGGACAGGTGGCTCCATCCCGGTAGAGGTGGGCCTGGGTTCCTGACGGCCCCCGTCTGTTACTTTGTGGCGGAGCGACAGGGCAGGTTGAGACCACCTAGGAGAGAGGTGGGCCTGGCCCTGGTCGGCTTCCGCGGATACTTAAAAATAACACGCTTAACGAGTTCTTGGTATTTGATCCGAGTCTGGCCATTTGGTCTATACACACTAACCAACTACGCGGGAACAGTTATGGGCACTCGACGTCGTGGTATCAGCTGAAACCTTCATAAAGTCAGCGACGGAGCGGCGCGCCGGATTGGACTGGAATGCTTGCTAGGCTAGGTCTGCTTCCGGCAGCCCTCGCAACGTGCAGGTGTGCAATGGGCGATGGGCCCCGACCCCTGCGCCATAGGATTTAGATCGGCGTGCTGACCTCTCTGTTGTGCCTAGGTGGGGCTGTGACGTGTGGATCTCCCGAGGCCGGGCATGACCCAGGAAAGTGTGTCCGGCCAAATGGGATCGAGCGTGTTGGGTTATGTGGTGCACCCCTGCAGGGAAGTTTATCTATTCGAATAGCCGTGTCCCTCGGTAAAAGGATGACCCGGAGTTGTACCTTGACCTTATGACAACTAGAACTGGATACTTAATAAAACACACCCTTCCAAGTGCCAGATATAACCCGGTGATCGCTCTCTAACAGGGCGACGAGGAGGGGATCGCCGGGTAGGATTATGCCATGCGATGCTACTTGGTGAACTTACCATCTACTCTCTTCTACATGCTGCAAGATGGAGGTGGCCTGAAGCGTAGTCTTCGGCAGGATTAGCTATCCCCCTCTTATTCTGGCATTCTGTAGTTCAGTCCACCGATATGGCCCTTTACACATATACCCATGCATATGTAGTGTAGCTCTTTGCTTGCGAGTACTTTGGATGAGTACTCACGGTTGCTTTCTCCCTCTTTTCCCCCCTTTCCCTTCTACCTGGTTGACGCAACCAGATGCCGGAGCTCAGGAGCCAGACGCCACCGTCGACATCGACTCCTACTACGTCGGAGGTGCCTACTACTACGTGTAGCCCGCTGACGACGACCAGGAGTAGTTAGGAGGATCCCAGGCAGGAGGCCTGCGCCTCTTTCGATCTGTATCCCAGTTTGTGCTAGCCATCTTATGGCAACTTGTTTAACTAATGTCTGTACTCAGATATTGTTGCTTCCGCTGACTCGTCTATGATCGAGCACTTGTATTCGAGCCCTCGAGGCCCCTAGCTTGTATTATGATGCTTGTATGACTTATTTATGTTTTTAGAGTTGTGTTGTGATATCTTCCCGTGAGTCCCTGATCTTGATCGTACACGTTTGCATGCATGATTAGTGTATGTTCAAATCGGGGGCATCACAAGTTGGTATCAGAGCCGACTGCCTGTAGGAATCCCCCTTTCCAACTCCTTGGCCGAAGTCGAGTCTAGTCATTGAAAAACTTTTACTAACATGACTGTGTGGCTTACGGGCCCACGTCGCCATTGGGTGGTATTAGGATCTATTACTGCTTGTCTATACTCTGGGACTCTGATCTCTCTTCTATTCGGGTTAAGTGAATTTTGCTAAATCTAACATTAGGATCTCGTTATCACTTTCACCCGGAGAGCCCCTTATTACTGATGATCGTCTGCTGCACGTGAAGACCCTGAAGATACTCTCCGCTGATAACCCGAGAACTTGTGTTCATCGCTTTTGCAATTCCCTTTTGATAAACTCCTATGGATAACCACGTATACTCGCCATTCATACAATGTTTCCTAGATGATCTTGTTATTACAAGATACCCTGTCGGGTGGTTGGTGCGACATATGCCAAGGGATGGCTTATCATTGTGGGAGCCAATAAAACGCCGCCGGTGCCTGGAAACGGGATGAGGCGAAGACATGCACGCCGGCGAATCTTACCCAGGTTCGGGGCTCTCCGAGGAGATAACACCCCTAGTCCTGCTCTGCGGGGTCAGCGTAGACGGGGCGATCTGCGCCCAGCATGCTGGCAACGGCTGCGCCGCGCTTCTGTACGAAGGCGGCTCGGCTCGGGCCGCTAGGCGGCGGCGTCCCGAAGGCGGCGCGGTCGACTTCGCGCTGGTGGGCCTCGGTGAGGCGTCTCATCGAGGCTATCTTCTTGCCCTCCGCGATGAGGGCAAGGCGGCGTGCTTCCAGGGTCTCGGCGTCGGCATCGGCCGGGAGGGGGACGGAGAGGTCGTGCATCGCCGCTTGCTGAGCGTCGTGGGCGTTCTCGCCTGAGTTGGAGACGTGGCTGATAACCAGTACTTCGGTGACAGCGCTGTTGCCGCTGTCAGCTCGAGGGAGGGGGTCGTCGAAGACCACCACATCGGAGGGGTAGGCATCGAGCGACGCGGTGTCGGAGTCGATGAGCATCGGGTCGGTGGAGCCGACCGACTCCATGTCCGCAGCGGGCTCGCTGGAGACGTGAAGTTGGTCGAGGAGGCTGACGAGCCGGCTCTCGGGGTAGTCGGTGCCTGCATCGGACGCAGGCTCGTCGGAGATGCGAGTCTCGCCAAGCAGATCGGCGAGACGGCTCGCTGCGCAGGCGTCGTCGACGCCTTGCAGCGCGTCGGGGCAAACGCCATCGGGCGCAGCAGGCTGGCTGCGCTCGCGGGGAAGGAAGAGGGTTCCCGTCCAGAACAGGTCTCCGGACGACGGTGCACCTTGCCCCACGGTGGGCGCCAAATGTCGGGTGGTTGGTGTGACATATGCCAAGGGATGGCTTATCATTGTGGGAGCCAATAAAACGTCGCCGGTGCCTGGAAACGGGATGAGGCGAAGACATGCACGCCGGCGAATCTTACCCAGGTTCGGGGCTCTCCGAGGAGATAACACCCCTAGTCCTGCTCTGCGGGGTCTCCGCATGATCACTAGATCGATAAAGGGTAGCTACAATCGCTCCTAGAGCTGTTGGGATCAAGGGAGAAGAAGAACAAGGCTAGCTCTTGCTTCTCTCTATCTATGGTGTGTGTGCGTGCTATGCTTAGAAGCAAACTATGCTGAGGTCGAACCCTTTGCATGGGTGCTCCGGGGGGTTTATATAGGCCTACCCCCCGGGGATACAATGGTAATCCGACTGGGAACTGGTCCCAGCCGTCAGTGTCTGTGCTCGCCGGCTTCTCCGCCGGCCGCTGGGTCCCGCCGGCTGCCGGCTACTTGGTCGACAGGCCGGTCCCACCGCCTAGGATCTTGTCGGCGGCTGCTTACTGTAGCCGTGCCTCTGATGATGAGGGCTTTGTCGAGGTGATCGTGGCTACAGTGGGCCGCCTCGGGGGCTATCACTGTAGCCTCACCTCGTCTTGTCTCCTTAATGGGGCTCCTGCTTCGAGGAAGGGAATAGCCGGCTTCTGGAGGCCGGCTATACTCTTGGCCGACTAGGTAAAGCCGGGCCGCCTTCACGCCTCTCTCTGGCCGAAGGGGCCCGTAGTCCTTGGGCGTACAGGAGTGGGTCGTGGATGACGTTGAGGCTAGCGTGGCTACAGTGCCGAGCCGCACAGGAGACATCCCTCCCGTGCGGCCTCCTATAGCCATGCCCGCCTCGGGCTTGGGGGTCATGGGCCGCACTGTGGCCGTACCCCGTCAGGTCGCCGTTATGTAGGAGTGGTTGTGGTCTTGGCCGGCTTCTAGGAGTCGGCGTCCTTCTTGGCCGGCTTCTTGGAGTCGGTGAGGCTGGGTCGCCTTCCGGGAGTCGGCTTTAGTGGTAGCTGGCAAGGGAAGGCGGCCCAAGTGCTTGGAGCGCTTTGAAGGCCCAAAAGCCTGATAAATTTTCTGAAGAGCCAGGGGTAGTCGGCTAGGCTACCCGTGGCCATTTACTCCGACAGTAGTCCCCGAAGCTGATTGGGCTTCGAGGTGGAGTGGGGTTCAAGAAGCTCGGTCAGCTTCCTACCGTGACGAGCCGGCAGCTGGGAGCCGGCCTCGGTCAGGCGTGCCGCCTTAGTCGAATTCTTCTGGAGTCGGGGAGCGGGAACCCGCAGGCGCGTGCACCGGGTCGCGGGCCGGCCTCGGGCCGTTGGCGTGCCACGCGGCCGGAAAGCCTGCCAGCCCACGCGCGCGACGGGACATCGCCGCAGGGAGGGGGCCCGCCACGTCCGTGCCCCGGCCCAGGCACGGATCCCTTGTATCCCGAAACCGCCCGCACGTTCCGTGCGGCAGTTTCGGCTCGCACTTACGCGTAATAAACACGAGACGTGGGGGGAGTGGGCGCAGTTAATCCTACGTCTTCCCCCCACGTCCAGTATCTTCGGCCGCGTGAGGCTATAAGTAAGGGGAGGTGGAGGGCGGCAGGCCCTCGCACGCTCCTCCTACTTCCATCATCTTCTCGCCTTGCTCGCTCTTGCGACAGCGCCTCGCCACCGCGCCCTTCCTCCGCACGCTCCTTCACCGCCGTGCTAGCTTCTGCTATGCCTCCCCACGTAGAGCAGCTTGGCGGGGATTGGGATGGCTCCATTGTCCACAACGACCACATCGACTTCCTCCGCGACACCCGGCGTCCGCCCAGCGCGGACAAGGTGGAGGTCCGCCTCGCGCCGGAGAAGGAAATCAGGCCGGCGCCGTGGGATGGCGAGCGGGTGGTCTTCCGCTCGCACTTCCTGCGCGGCTTCGGCCTGCCAGTGAGCGCCTTCTTCCGCTCCTGGCTGGAATTCTATCAGCTCGAGCCGCACCACCTCACCCCCAACGCGGTGGTGCTGCTGTCGGCCTTCGTCACCCTGTGCGAGGGCTATCTCGGCGTCCTCCCCACCCTTGAGCTCTGGGGGGAGTTCTTCCAGTAGAAGCTGGGTACGCGCAGCAAAGGCGTGCCGGCTCATACTGGCGCCTTCATCGCATCGTGGAGATCGGGCGCCGACAACCCTTTCCCCGTCATCACGCTGATCCAATCGGTGAAGAAATGGCAGAAATCGTACTTCTACGTGCGGAACATCGCTCCACGGGGCGACTACATCAACCTGCCGGCTTACGTAGCCAGCCCACCGGCGGGGAGGCTGCCCCAATGGTCCTTCCGGGCGGTGACGCTGTCGCAGGGAGGAAACGCCGCCATCGCCCGCCTGCGGGTGATGGTCCAGTCGGAGGGCCTGACGGGGCCCGACCTCCTGGCTGCGTTTGTTACGCGCCGGGTCCTTCCGCTCCAGAGCCGGCCTCATCTGATCTGTCAGATGAGCGGCCAGCTCGATCCGAGCCGGATGTGCACCAAGGAGATGCTGCAGCCCGACGCCGCCGGCATGGTGAATTACCTCGCCAACTGCCAGCTTTCCGAAGACTGACAATTCGGCAAGGAACCATACAGCCGCGCCAATCCTCCGCCTACGGTACACTCCCCTCGTCTCTTCTTTTCTCTCTCTCTCAACTTTGTCGCCGAGTTCCTTTGGGCCGACACTAACTCAGTCGGCTTGCTCTTTTGACAGAGTCCTCTGCTCCGACTGGCCGGCGGGGCAGACGTGGAGCGCCGCTTCGTCCCCGACCGGACCGAACACTACCAGGATGACCCCGACCTGGGGGCGGTCCATATGGAGGACGCCGCCGAGCCGGCCAGAGGCCAGGCCGGCGGAGAAGCAGGCGGCTCCGGGTTCACCGCTACCTTTGACGACTGGCCGGACGAGGACGAAGCCGAAGCCGTCCCGCACCGCCAGCCGGCATCCGGACGCGGTGCGGGTTCCTCCGGCGCGCAGCCTGCTCGGGGTAGAGGCCAGAAACGTCGCGCCACCCAGGGCATGTTCGGTAGCCGGACGAAGAAGCCCAGGGGTGGGGCGGCGGCCACCAGGCGGGAAGAGGCAGCCGCGAAGGCGGCTCGCTTCAGCAAAGTGGTGAAGCAGCCGCAGACTGTGTCGGCGTAAGCTCTCTCTTTCTTCGTATTATCCTTCTTTCTTTCCTTTGATGGTTCTTGAATCTTTGTCTTTGTTCTCATTGGTCAGAGCTCCGCTATCACTTGAGCGGGCGGACGCCGGCTCCGTCGTCGAGTCGCCAGGGGGCTCTGGGAGCACCACCCGGCGTGTGGATCCCCGCGCCGCCCTCCTGGAGGCGACGGAAAGGAACGCGCGGGAGGCGCGGGAGGAGCAGGAAGCGCGGGAGGCGGAGGCACGGAGGGCAGCCGCCGCCCAAGCAGCTCGGGAGGAGGAGGCGGCGAAGGCGTTCGCCGAGGACGCAGCCAAGGCCCAGGCAGAGGCCGAGGCCGAAGCGGCGGTAGGGGAGGCTTTGATGGTCACTCCCCTGCGCACTATGGCGCCCGAGGACGTGGATCCCTCGCCGGGGGGAGCCAGCGGTTCCCAGCCGGGGCTGGGAGGAAGCGGCGACGACGTCGTCATCTTGGGGGAGGCGCCGGGGCCGACTCCTCCGACTAGGGCGACCCAAGGCCGCCAGCCTGAGCCTGCGCCCGCACAGTCGGCGGAGGGCGAGCCGGCCGCGGGGGCTGAGGTGGCGGTCCGGGTTCCGCCAAGCCGGCGTGCAGGGAGGGCCGCGTCTGAACCACAGAAGGCTGCATCGGAGCCACAGCCGGCCGTGGGCTCCAGCTCGTCGGCCCAAGACGCGGAGGCGGCCAGCGCTACCTCGGGGTGGACGCCGGGCGGAGGGTCAGCCATGGTGAACGTCGCTGCGCAAGACGTCCGGACCCGGCTGCAAAGCCAAGCCGCGGCGCTGAGGCAGTTCACCGACGAATTCCTCGCCACGCGGGCAGCCATCCGGGTTAGCATTCTCATCTTGTTCTTTCTTGAACTTGCTTTCTCTCGTGGGGGCGCGTCAGCGCACCCACTGGGTGTAGTCCCCGAGTTCCGAGTCGGCTGCTGAGCAGGCGGCTTGGAACTTCTTGGAGATTTTGTTTTTGCTGCTTTTGTTCTCACGTCGGTCTTCTATCCGTCTTGCAGGACTACCACAACCTCCGAGCGGCCGCCTTCAACTCCCAGGCTCGGGAGCTGACTCAGAAGACCGCCGATCTTACTGAAAGCCGAGGTATGTGACTTGATCCTTTTCTCATGTGGGGGCGCGTCAGCGCACCCACTGGGTGTAGTCCCCGAGATTCGGGCCGACTGCTGAGCAGTCGGCTCTGATCTTCCTTGATGATTTCTCATTGTTCTTCTTCTTCTATCTCTGCAGCGGCCAACGCCAGTCTGAGGGCACAGCTGGGGGAGTCCCAGACTGCTCTTCGTGCCAAGGACGCGGAGTTCGCCGCCTTGGTGCAGGAGCGCGACCGTCTGGTCAAGAAGCTGGCCGACCAGGAGGAAGGCCACAAGGCTGCGCTGAAGGCTGCGCAGGATCGCGAAGCTGCCCTCCAGGCCGAGTTCAAGACGGAGGCGGCCGGCTGGGCAGAGGCCAGGCAGACTCTGGTCTCCGGCTATGGCCAAATTGAGGACCTGGTTGACGGTAAGTCGTCTACCCCTTCGTCCTTTCTTGCCATCTGCCATTTTGACTTGTTTTTCTGATTTTGGTGTTTTTCTTTCCTTTTCTTCTTCGCGCAGAGTACTTCCCCGGCTATTCTACTTCCGCCAACCAGGCCATCGAAGCCCGTCGCCAGGCGAAGAGGCAAGCCGGCTTCGAGATCTCGCCAACCGCCGGCCGCTCGCTGGAGGAACAGCTCCTGGCGATCCAGGCTCGCATTCAGCCGGCTCACAGGCTGCTCCGCCGGCTTCAGCGCGCGGGATCGCAGGTCTTGGCCGCCCTCTGGCCCGGCCAAGTGGTCCCTCGCACCCCCAGTCGGACCGCCGACTGGCTGGAGGTGGCAGTCGGCCGCTTCGAGGCTTGGAAGGCGTCAGCGGCTCGCTCCGGTGCCAGGCGGGCGCTGGAGTTCGTCAAGGCCTGGTATCCCGGCCTGAACCTGGACCAGCTGGCGACCTGGCGGCAGGAAGCCGACACGGAGCTGGAGCCGGCGCGGCCGGCCATCATTCGGCGGTCTTCAGCGATCGGCGATTACACCGACACCAACGTCTTTGCCCCCGAGGTGGACGACAATGGAGTCGCCCAGCCGGAAGATTGGTTCGGGCTGGACCCGGCGCACGGCGAGGACTCGGCAGAAGAGATCGACTCCAGCGACGAGGGCGAGGAGGAGGAGGAGGAGGGTGAAGACGCCGAGCCGGCTGGTGGGGAAGCCGGCCAGCCTGACCGCGCCTCCAGCACTACGTCGCGTGCGAGTGCGTCTCCTGCAGCGGGAGGTGGTCAAGCCGGGACCAGCTAGGCGGCAACTCCTTCAGCCGGCGAGCTGCCTTCACCGACCAGCTCGGCCTCCAAGTCGCGCCTTAGTCTTCTTTCTTTTGTTTTCCTGTCTTGTTACTTTTGAACAATGTTTGGTTAAGTCTGCACAATTCCACCCACTGGGTGTATTCAAACTTAAGTCTGTTGCCGGCCTGTGGGCGGCTTTATGTATATAAGTTATGCAATCGGTCTTTCCTTGTACTTTCGCTTTTTGTCCTTCTGCTTTTTTCCTTTGCCGCCCTCCCTTGGTTGCCGCCTCCCTAGTCAAACAGTTGCTCTGCAATCTGTAGCCGGGGAGTGCCTGGGCGATTGGGGAGGGGGAAGTACTTTTAGCTTTCCCGGACTTAAGCTAAGTTTTTTAGGAAGCCGGCCAGCCGGCTGCTGTGACAGCCGGCAGGCATATATGGAGGCCGTCTTTTTGCTATATAGGTTAGTTGTTCCTTAGCCGTTTTTCGTGTGGGCGTCCTTTCTGTCTTCTCTCTTGCTAGTCGGACAGTCAGTTCTTTGAGCTGCGACTTTCAACAAGAGAGGACTTGGGAGCCGGCGCACTACTTTGCTGACTTCGGGAAGAACTTAGAATATAGCTCAAGGCGGCCAGTCCCCGGGCCGACTAGTCGAACCCGGTGCCGGACAGGAATTCAAAATGTAATAATACATTCATGGATATGACACTCGTCATTCATAGATAAATAAAAGGCAGTCCCCGAGTACTGTTCGGGGGGCCTGTTGGTTTGTAACTTAATACAAAAGGGGTAGCGTGATACATACTGCTTTTCAGCTGTAAAATCGTCTTAGGAGGTTTGCGTTCCATGGTCGCTCCGACTCCTTGCCGGAGTCGTCTCTCTTGCGTGCTCTTGGCTTTTGCGCGTCGATCAAGTAGTAGGAGTCATTGCCGAGTGCCTTGCTGACGACGAAGGGGCCTTCCCAAGGGGCCGAGAGCTTGTGCTGGCCGGCTGTTCGCTGGATCAGCCGGAGCACAAGGTCGCCCTCTTGGAAGGATCTTGGCTTGACCTTGCGGTTGTAGTAGCGGCGCAGGCCTTGCTGGTAGATGGCGGACCGGCTGAGGGCTAACAGCCGGCCTTCTTCCAGTAGGTCGACGCCGTCTTCTCTTGCTTCTTTGGCTTCCTCCTCCGTGTACATGGTGATCCGAGGCGAGTCGAACTCGATGTCTGTTGGGATGACAGCCTCGGCACCGTACACAAGGAAGAATGGAGTGAAGCCGGTTGACTTGTTGGGTGTAGTGCGCAGACTCCAGAGGACAGCCGGCAGCTCTTCGAGCCAGCAGCCGGCCGATCGCTCCAGGGGTACAACCAGTCGGGGCTTGATGCCGGAGAGGATAAGTCCATTTGCTCGCTCGACCTGGCCGTTTGACTGCGGGTGGGCAACGGACGCTAAGTCCAGTCGGATGCCCTGTGTCGCGCAGAAACGTGCCAGTGCGCCTTTGGCGAAGTTCGTGCCGTTGTCGGTGATGATGTTGTGCGGCACGCCGTACCGAGTAGTGATGTCGGTGATGAATGTCACGGCAGTCGGCCCGTTCAGCTTCTTAATTGGCTTGGCTTCAATCCACTTTGTGAACTTGTCCACAGCGACGAGTAGATGTGTCAAGCCCCCGCGGGCTGTCTTGAAAGGGCCCACCATGTCCAGTCCCCAGACGGCAAAAGGCCAAGTGAGGGGAATGGTCTTGAGGGCAGGTGCTGTTTGGAACTGAAGACTTGACATCCTCTGCAGCTCTTGACTATTTCTTTAGCATCCTCCAAGGTAGTCGGCCAGAAGAACCCGTGGCGGAAAGCCTTGGCCACGAGGGATCTTGAGGCGGCGTGATGGCCGCATTCGCCTTGGTGGATGTCTTTGAGGATTGCCACTCCTTTTTCTGGCTCGATGCAACGTTGGAAGACTCCAGTGACGCTGCGCTTCACAAGCTCCCTGTTGATAATTGTGTATGCTGCGGCTCGTCGTTGCACTAGTCTTGCTGCGATCTCATCAGCCGGCAGCTCTCTGCTGACTAGGAACTTGAGGATGGGCTGGGCCCATGAGGGAGCTGTGACTTCTTCTGCTGTTAATGTGGCCACCATGACTCGGGTGGGTGGGTTGGGTGTTGTATTGGAGTCGACCACCGCTTCTTGTGTCGTTGCAGTCCCCGGGCCGGGTTCTGAAGTCCCTGGGTCGGGTGCGACTACGTCAGTCCCCGGGGCAGTGGTCAAAGTCCCCGTGCCGCCTGCGGGATTTCTTGAGCCGGATCCGGCTGTTTCTGGTGCAGGCGGTACGAAGATGGAATCCGACTCTGGAGACGGCTTGATGGACGGCTTGAGGAGGCGCTGGAGGGAAACGCCAGTCGGTATGGCTTGTCGGGTGGAGCCGATCCATGCTAGGGCATCTGCTTGGTCGTTGTCGGCCCTTGGCACGTGAAGGAACTCGCACCCCTCGAAGTATCCGCTCATCTGCTGGACGAGGAAACGGTAGCTTGCCATGTTTGCATCCTTGGCGTCCCAGTCGCCAGATGATTGCTAGACCACCAAATCTGAGTCGCCGTAGCACAGGATCCGGCGTATGCCGAGTTCTTTGGCTAGCCGGAGCCCATGTACGAGCGCCTCGTACTCGGCCACGTTGTTGGAGGCGGCGAAGTGGATCTGCAGCGTGTACTTGAGCTTGTCGCCTTTGGGAGAGGTGAGGACGATGCCGGCTCCCAAGCCGGTGCGCATCTTGGACCCGTCAAAGTGCATCCGCCAATGGGTGGAGTCGGGAGCCGGCGGTAAGTACTGGGTCTCGGCCCAGTCGACGAGGAAGTCGGCCAATGCTTGCGACTTGATGGCGGTGCGGGGTTGGTACAAAATCGTGTAGGGCGCCAAGGCGATGGCCCATTTGGCCACCCGGCCGGATGCATCCCGGCTGCCTATGATCTCAGCCAGCGGGGCAGTACACACGACCGTGATGGTGTGCTCTTGGAAGTAGGGCTTCAATTTCTTGGCAGCGAAGTACACCCCATAGCACATCTTCTGGTAGTGCGGGTAGTTTTGCTTTGAGCTGGACAGTACTTCGCTGAGATAGTAGACCGGCCTCTGGACCAGCTGGGCTCGGCCTTCCTCCGGGCGCTGGACCACAACAACAGTGCTGACGACTCGGCTTGTCGCGGCGATGTAGAGGAGCATGGGCTCCTTCTCAGTCGGCGCAGCCAGGACAGGCGGAGTGGTCAACATTTTCTTCAACTCATGAAAGGCTTGGTCGGCTTGATCATTCCACTCAAAGTGAGTGGACTTCTTCATGAGTCGGTACAGGGGGAGGGCCTTCTCTCCTAGTCGGCTGATAAAACGGTTCAGGGAGGCTAAGCAGCCAGTGAACTTCTGCACATCTCGCAGCTTGGTGGGAATCTCCATCCTCTCGATGGCTTTGATCTTGACAGGGTTGCACTCAATGCCGCGTTCGGAGACCAGGAAGCCTAGCAGCTGGCCGGCTGGCACTCCGAACACGCACTTCTCGGGGTTGAGCTTGATCTGGAATCGGCGCAAGTTGGCAAATGTTTCCTTCAGGTCTTCCAGCAAGGTACCGCGCTTCTCTGTCTTCACCACAATGTCGTCTACGTAGACGTGGGCATTTCTGCCGAGTTGTTTCAAGAGACATTTCTGCATGCAACGCTGAAAAGTGGCACCGGCGTTTCTCAAGCCGAATGTCATCGTCAGGTAGCAGAAAGCTCCAAAGGGTGTGATGAAGGCAGTCTTCAGGCGGTCAGCCGGGTCCAACTTGATCTGATGGTACCCTGAGTATGCATCCAAAAAACTCAACAGCTCGCATCCGGCTGTGGAGTCTATCACTTGGTCAATCCGTGGCAAAGCAAACGGATCCTTTGGGCAGGCCTTGTTCAAACTTGTGTAGTCTATACACATGCGCCACTTGTTATTCTTCTTCAAAACCAGAACTGGATTGGCAAGCCATTCTGGAAAGAACACTTCCATGATGAAGCCGGCTGCAAGGAGCCGGGCTATCTCTTCTCCCACGATTCTTCGCTTCTCTTCTGATAGTCGGCGGAGGGGTTGCTTGACCGGCTTCGCATCAGCTCGGACATGTAATTTGTGCTCGGCGAAATCCTTCGGGACACCCGGCATGTCCTTTGGGGACCATGCAAAGATGTCTCGATTCTCACGGAGGAAGTCGGCGAGCTCGCCTTCCTATTTGTTGTCCAAGTTCGCCCCAATCACGGCGAACCTCTCCGGGTGCTCCGGGTCTAGAGGTATCTTCTTCGTCTCTTTGGCAGGCTGGAAGGAGCCCTGCGCATCACAGTCCTTGGGGTTGGGGGACAAGGCCGGCTGCTTGTCGGCCATGGCCACAACCCGTTCCAGCATCTTCTTCTCTTCTGCCACCGCGAGGGACTCGGCCAGCCGGCTGCTGGCCATAGCACACTCGATGGACTTCTTGTAGCCGCCGGCTACCGTGATGATCCCCTTCGAGCTCGGCATCTTCATCTTTAGGTAGGCATAGTGGGGCACAGCCATGAACTTGGCCAACGCTGGTCGGCCAAGTAGCGCATGATAGGGGCTCTCCAAATCCACCACCTCGAACCATATTGCATCCCGGCGAAAGTGATCTTTGTCTCCAAAGAGAACATCCATTTTGATCTTGCCGATTGGAGAGCAAGATAGGCCGGGTACGATACCATGGAAGACGGTGCGGCTCGGCATGAGCTGCTTTGCTTTGATGTTCAGCTTGTCCATGGTATCGCGGTACAGTATGTTGATACTGCTTCCGCCGTCTATCAGGACGCGGGAAAATCTGGCAGCTCGCCTCTCCGTCGCGAGGGTGACGTCCAAGACCATAGCATAGGAGCCAGGCGAAGGCATCACCTCTGGGTGGTCGGCCTGGCTCCAGCTGATGGGCTTTTCTGACCAGTGCATGAACTCGGCGGTGCTAGAGGCGACTGCGTTTACTTCTTGGTGCTGCCGGCGTCGGCTGCGCTTGTCGTCGACTTGACTTGTGAAGACGACATAGGCGTCGTGCGCTTCGGGGAACTCGTCTTGGATGGCGCCGACTGCCGGCCGGGCCGCCGGCTGCTGGGGAGCTGGAGGCGGCGGGCCGGGAGGCGGAGGCGGCACCATCCCTTCGCCCTTGGTGATGCGGGTGAGCCAGTGGCATTTTTGTGTTGTATGGTTGGACGGCTTCGCGCCGCTGTGGAACTTGCAGGGAGCATCGAGTGCTTGTTCGTAGGAGAAGGACGGCTGCCAGGGCGGCCGGCCTCCCTTCTTCTTGGGAGCGGGCCGCTCCTCGGGCTGCTCGTCTTCAATTGTGGCCACCTGCCGACTGGAGGAAGTCGGCATGGGGCCCTTGCGCTTGTGGTCGTTCTGGTAGGGGCGCCGGTTAGGGTCGCCAGCCGGCGTCTTGGGAGCCGGAGCAACTACTTTCCCCGAGGTGTCCACTCGGAGCTCGGTCTTCATGGAGGAGTCGGCAGTGGCATACTTGTCGGCGGTGATCAACAACTCATCGAGGGTAGCCGGCTCGTCGCAGAGGAGTCAGTGCTTGAGGAGGGTGCCCTCTCGGCACCCGGCAGTGAAATACTTGATGGCCTAGACCTCGTGCACTCCCTCGCAGGAGTTGCGGAGCTCGGCCCATCGCGTGAGGTAGTCGCGGGTCGACTCGTTGGGGCCTTGGACGCAGAGGGAGAGCTGGCGAGGCTTGGGAGGCCGCTTGTAAGTGCTGGTGAAGTTGCGGACGAAAACTTCGGTGAAGTCCAGCCAGCTGTTGATGCTGTAGGGCTTGAGGCTGTTGAGCCAGGTACGCGCCGTGCCATGCAGCATCAAGGGGACGTACTTCACGGCGACGCGCCGATTGCCGTTGGCGATGCTGACGGCTGTGGAGTAGTCGATGAGCCAATCTTCCGGCTTCACTAAGCCGTTGTACTTGGGTGTGTCTCTGGGGAGCGAGAACCCTTTGGGAAAGGGCTCGTCGCGGATGCGGGGGCCAAAGCATGGCGGGCCGACATCGTCTTCCTCTTCTAGTGCCAAGGATCGAGCAAGGCGGTCGATCCTGTGGCGGGCGTCGTTTTCGCCGACTCCTTCTCGGCGGCCGAGTCGATCGCCGAGAGTCGGATGGGTGACAGGCGGTGGAGTGAGGCGTCTTTCTCTTCGAGGCGGGGGAGGAGGCAGGTTTCCCTGGTGCTCTACAGCTCGCGGGCGGCCATCCGCGTCGCGCTCGATGGTTATGCGAGTCCGGCTGCGGCTGGCAGCCGGCTCCTTGTCTTTCTTCTGGCGCGCACCGCTCGCAGTCGGCGAGCGGGACGTCGCGGCGTGCTCCCGGCGCGGGGGATGGTTATCAGCTCGGGCGCCGGCTTCGTGCCGTTCTGCAGCCGCGTCGATCAGCTGCTGGATCCGTCTTGTCATGTAGGGGAGCTCATCGGCTCCCAGCTCATTGAGCTCCTCTGCGGCCGCCTGAGCGGCTCGCAGATTCTCGAGCGGGGTGGCGTAGACAGGGCGATCTGCGCCCAGCATGCTGGCAACGGCTGCGCCGCGCTTCTGTACGAAGGCGGCTCGGCTCGGGCCGCTAGGCGGCGGCGTCCTGAAGGCGGCGCGGTCGACTTCACGCTGGTGGGCCTCGGTGAGGCGTCTCATCGAGGCTATCTTCTTGCCCTCCGCGATGAGGGCAAGGCGGCGTGCTTCCAGGGTCTCGGCGTCGGCATCGGCCGGGAGGGGGACGGAGAGGTCGTGCATCGCCGCTTGCTGAGCGTCGTGGGCGTTCTCGCCTGAGTTGGAGACGTGGCTGATAACCAGTACTTCGGTGACAGCGCTGTTGCCGCTGTCAGCTCGAGGGAGGGGGTCGTCGAAGACCACCACATCGGAGGGGTAGGCATCGAGCGACGCGGTGTCGATGTCGATGAGCATCGGGTCGGTGGAGCCGACCGACTCCATGTCCGCAGCGGGCTCGCTGGAGACGTGAAGTTGGTCGAGGAGGCTGACGAGGCGGCTCTCGGGGTAGTCGGTGCCTGCGTCGGACGCAGGCTCGTCGGAGATGCGAGTCTCGCCAAGCAGATCGGCGAGACGGCTCGCTGCGCAGGCGTCGTCGACGCCTTGCAGCGCGTCGGGGCAAACGCCATCGGGCGCAGCAGGCTGGCTGCGCTCGCGGGGAAGGAAGAGGGTTCCCGTCCAGAACAGGTCTCCGGACGATGGTGCACCTTGCCCCACGGTGGGCGCCAAATGTCGGGTGGTTGGTGTGACATATGCCAAGGGATGGCTTATCATTGTGGGAGCCAATAAAACGTCGCCGGTGCCTGGAAACGGGATGAGGCGAAGACATGCACGCCGGCGAATCTTACCCAGGTTCGGGGCTCTCCGAGGAGATAACACCCCTAGTCCTGCTCTGCGGGGTCTCCGCATGATCACTAGATCGATAAAGGGTAGCTACAATCGCTCCTAGAGCTGTTGGGATCAAGGGAGAAGAAGAACAAGGCTAGCTCTTGCTTCTCTCTATCTATGGTGTGTGTGCGTGCTATGCTTAGAAGCAAACTATGCTGAGGTCGAACCCTTTGCATGGGTGCTCCGGGGGGTTTATATAGGCCTACCCCCCGGGGATACAATGGTAATCCGACTGGGAACTGGTCCCAGCCGTCAGTGTCTGTGCTCGCCGGCTTCTCCGCCGGCCGCTGGGTCCCGTCGGCTGCCGGCTACTTGGTCGACAGGCCGGTCCCACCGCCTAGGATCTTGTCGGCGGCTGCTTACTGTAGCCGTGCCTCTGATGATGAGGGCTTTGTCGAGGTGATCGTGGCTACAGTGGGCCGCCTCGGGGGCTATCACTGTAGCCTCACCTCGTCTTGTCTCCTTAATGGGGCTCCTGCTTCGAGGAAGGGAATAGCCGGCTTCTGGAGGCCGGCTATACTCTTGGCCGACTAGGTAAAGCCGGGCCGCCTTCACGCCTCTCTCTGGCCGAAGGGGCCCGCAGTCCTTGGGCCGTACAGGAGTGGGTCGTGGATGACGTTGAGGCTAGCGTGGCTACAGTGCCGAGCCGCACAGGAGACATCCCTCCCGTACGGCCTCCTGTAGCCATGCCCGCCTCGGGCTTCGGGGGTCATGGGCCGCACTGTGGCCGTACCCCGTCAGGTCGCCGTTATGTAGGAGTGGTTGTGGTCTTGGCCGGCTTCTAGGAGTCGGCGTCCTTCTTGGCCGGCTTCTTGGAGTCGGTGAGGCTGGGTCACCTTCCGGGAGTCGGCTTTAGTGGTAGCCGGCGAGGGAAGGCGGCCCAAGTGCTTGGAGCGCTTTGAAGGCCCAAAAGCCTGATAAATTTTCTGAAGAGCCAGGGGTAGTCGGCTAGGCTACCCGTGGCCATTTACTCCGACATACCCCGAAATTCTCTCTGTTGTTCCGAGAATCCTTTGAGCTTACTGCTTTGCTGTTCTTTGTCACCTGAATTCCCCTACGGATAATTCTCGCACTTACCGAGTATCCGCTCATCCCCAGTTGATTCAAATATTTCACAAAGGTGTTCAAAATACCATTCGATCTTCCGAAAATCCTCAGGAGCCTTTTTGCTCTTGAAATTCTTGCTTACTTGCATTATGATTAATCTTAAGTCTCGTAATCTTATTGGCATCTCTTGTCATTATCATTTTGAGTCCATTGATTCAATTTGTTCTGAATGCTCGCAATCCTCAATCAGAGCCTAGAATTCATCCTTCTGGCTCAGACGTCATTTGAAACGTGAAGTGGTTATCGACCAATCAAATTGCCGTCGATTGTACCCCTAAGTCTATTCAACTTATCCATTCTTAATCAGACCATTGGCTTCTGATCCCTTGATTTGGAAATGATAATTCCTTTGCATTTGAGCTTTGAATTACTCAGTTGTTTTTATAGTCCGATGCCCTTTCGTTCCTTCTTCCTCTGATAGAGTACCGATACTCGCATCAGCTCCATTGTAGACCACAAGACCCCTTGTTGGGTTATTATCCGACAGTGTCCTTCATATTCAATAACCTTGTGATCATTTCCATGGATATATAATGCCTTTGGTAATTTGTATCCTCTGCTTGATAACCATACTCTACTTTTGAGCTCGTGATTTTACACTTGAAGTTTGAGGTATATGTTTCTAAGATGCCCCAATGGATTGAACCTATACCTTCCCTAAAAACCGTATGAACCTGAAGTTCTTCACAAGTCATACCCTTCTGGTATTTTACCAGATAATTTTCTACCATACAACTTCATCGAATGCGAGAAGTGAATGAAAGGTTATGCATTGGAGAAGTGGGAGTCGACCTTGAACCTTGTGTTCATGCCCATGGACACGATGTAGATCCTATCATGGAAGCTTCTTGTAATAATAACTATTTCCTTGATATAATATCATTTGGTATCGGTGAATTGATCCTTTGCAATCGTGGTTCCGACCATGTTCTCCTTTAAATACCATTTCTCGTGCAAGTTTAAGCACTTGTCTTCTGCAGAGCAATACCCTGATCCAACCCCCTATTTTGATCTACCTTCGAGTATTACCCCCTGGTAATCTCGAGGATATCATGCTATTGCCCTACCTATTATGAATTTCTGATGAAGTAGTACCTTTCCCCGTCATAATCACTCCACGGGTTATGGGTTGTCGTCAATCGAGAATGCTGATTAGTGAATCGAATCTGCACTACAATTCAGTACCTTCTAGTACTTTGTTGTTGAGGAGTTTAATACTCCATCACGTCATTCCTAGCCTGATCGGCTATATCATCATAGTGCTAATTTTAACTGTGCTACCTGGTCCGTATTCCCGGAGCATAATTTTTGACGATGAGCTAAGCTTACGTCGATCTTCCTCATCATATCATTTCGCCTTGAACAGCAAGCTTGCTTTCAAGTTTGTTTCGTACCCTTGGTTCCAATAACCTTTCGCTTCATCATTCCTTTGACTTGATGTCATCGCCGACCGACTACATCTTCATGAAACCTGTTGACAAATGTGTCGTGATCATCATCAACATTCTAAGCGATTCCAGGATATTAATCGAATTCATGATGAGAGATATCATCCTAGCCCCCTCGGTGATTGCGTTAACATCGACAACATTCTTGCATTTCCTCAACACAAAACTGGTTCGTGTTTTGTGTTATACCTTGAGTTCCTTGCTATCCAGCATTTGCTCCTCTTTAACTTGGATTATTACCATCTTTAATGTCAAGAATGTCGTGAGAATTTCACCATCTCTTAAGAATTCTTGATACAGGTGATACTTGTTGCCATATCCGTTCATTCCTTGGTCCCCGTGTTGTTTCTAACAGGAAAACCGACAATTGAACTATGTTGTGCGACTACAAAACTTCTAGCAACCCTATTGCTTTGAAGTTAATGGCCGATATTTCATTCTTAGACCATTGGTTACCGAATCACCATTCTAACATTGATCATCCTACCTAAGCCGATATTTCGGGTGCACCTTTCAACCAATGTTTAACTGTGTATGTTTTCCTTGAGCATACCTCATTATATCATTTGATCTGACAAATGTTATCTCCTTGTTCACATAGTTGTGGAAATCCATCTTTTGTTAATCTCGATGAATTGTCGCTTATTCCATCAGCCACCTCCTCATCCTCTCGTTGGTTTACTGATGAACTCTTGTTTTGGAACTCGCTTCCATAGTTCATTCCCTGAGAATCTTATAATGACATCTTGACAATTTGTGTTGCACCTTTTCTTCTCAGACATCCTGAGTCTGAGGTATCCTGACACCAATCAGATTTGAATCTCGGTCAGATATGATGGTTGGAACATATTTCCAGGAGTTATAACATCTTTACATGACCCGGTAAGATGGTGCCTTTGCTTAGCACCCCTGGCCTGAGGCCCTATTGTTATAGATTCCTTTTCAGCAAGGTTATCCTTTCTTCCATGAGGAAATCGTAAGACTTATTTTATAAGTTGTTCCTGATGGATCCTTTGTGTATTCAAAGTCTGATCTTTACCCAATGACCATGTCAATGGTATCTCGATGCTTCTCTGTGGTACTCTGCTTTTCAATAAGAACATTTGAAGCCCAATGCTAAATGTTTCTTGTTCAATTATCCAAACACCGTTGCATGGGTAATGTCATGAAATTACTCTCCCCTTATCTAAAGGGTTTTCTACATTATATCCTGTCACGGATATCATGCTCTGCTTATCATTGGGAAGGATATACCCCTGAAATGTCTGATAATCATATTTTTTCCTTTCCATTATTTGGTTTAACCTTTCTTGTGATCTATATGATCTGAGCAGTAATATTCTCCTGCTTATGTAAACACCTCGGTGTACAACTCTGTCAGTAAGACCCTGTTACTATTGTTGATGACATTCCGGTAACCAGCGATGGACGAGAACTTTGCCTATTGGTCCGCCTCATTTAAACGAGCAGGAAAATGGTTCTCTTCGTCCCTCGCCCTTGGTACCAACGATGCTGCCAACATAACTGACTAGTTATTCTCTGACATGCCTTGCTTACATGATCGTGCAAGACGTCACCCCTCTTCCAACTTTTAACCCACATGGTGGGCCCATAACCCACAGTTCCACAGGATCGAAACCTGACTCTCCTGGACACCCCCTATTCCCGAAGTTATTTCTCGCGTGTGGCCTCGTCACGAGCCACCATCTGAGAGTTCATCAATTCTGATATCAGACACAATACTTATTCCCATTGCTTTGAACCCCTTCCACGCCCTGTTTCAGGCATCGAATGATTGCCTGCCCACTCGAAACTTCCCATGATACCCCCTTACTTTGCTCTCGATATTTTCTTAAGTTTCAATTCGAGAGTACTTTTCGCCACCTTCCCCGATGTTATCGACCAGATAGTCAACCTTGCAGAGGTCCGTTCTCTCGGAATACCCACCCTCTATTCTTTCGTAAGTACGATGGAGTTCCTGACAAAAAAGGAAAAAAAGGAAGACAACTTCATCATGACAACCCGAAGCAGAGGACTGAAGACATCAATGTAATGGATCGACCTCTTCGAGAAGAGCAACTATGACCGAGAAGAATCGTTAGAATTTCGTAACCAGATCCCTTCCCCCTTATAACCGCTCCTAAATCTCGGGACGAGATTTCTTGTAGTGGAGGAGAATTGTGACGCCCGGATAATCAAGCTACAGTAATTCTCTGCTAATGTTGCTATGTCACTTTGATTACTGTTGCTAATCACGCGTTAGTTCGAAACCGATTCAAAATTCAAATTCAAAATATGGCAAACAATAAAAAATTTCAAACATTAAAACAAAAATGTTCGGTTAGTGCCAAGTATTGCATGGGTAATTATGGTGGAGAAACCACACTTTTATAGAATGCTTAAAGGCTCTAAGATAATTAAAACAGTAGTTAAAACAATTAAATAAATGCCTTTTGTATTTTATAAAATATTAAACTATTCATTTAGTTGCCAAAAAGATAATGGGGAAGTAGCATAATTAGTATCGCTAATTTAGGATTTTACATTATAATTTATAAAACTAAAATAAAACAGTAAAAGAAAAATAAATAAAAGAAAAGTAAAAGGAAAACAGAAATAAGAAATAAGAAAATAAAAAGGGGCCTAAGTTCTACTGTGCACTTAGGCCTACTAGCTACAGGTGCGGCCCAGCCCACCTGGAGTCCCCTCATTCCTCCTACCGCTCATTCGAGCTCGGTGGCCGCCAGGCGCTCGTCCAGGCCGCCGATGGCCACGCGGCGACCATCCGCCAAGCCCCCCGCACGGCTAAGGCCACCCTCGACCCCCTGGAAACCCTAGCTACCCCCAGTTTTCCCCCTCGCTCTCTCTATCGCTCCCGCTGCGAGCTTGCCCGAGAGCTCGCTGCCGCGACGCTCGATCCCGCAGCCACCGTGCCCCGATTGCCACCGACGTGCCCGAACGGCTCCCCGACGTCGACTACGTCGACTACGCCGAACGGAACGAGCTCGGAAGCCTCCACGCCGCCGCCATCTTCTTCTCCTTCCTCGGATCGCCGCCGTCGATCGCCGCCGCAGTACGCCTCCGATAAGCCTCCCCGAGCACGCTGCCATTTCCCTACGGCTCCCGGTGAGCCACCGCGTCCCTCCCCTCGCTCCCCCGCACATATCCACCACCGTAGCTGCCGCTGCCATCGCCGCCCGAACGCAGCTCCGCCGCATAGCTCGCCGCCGTTGTTGTGGGCATCGTCATGCTCACCCGAGCACACGAGCGTGCTCAGGACCGCTCGCTGAAGCCGCCCATGCCACTTGCTTCCCTCCCCGTACCCCTTAGCACCTGGCTCGACGAACGCCCGAACGCGTCGCCGCCTCCGCTCACCGCCGGCGTGCTTTCGGTGACCAAATGGTCACGGGCTCGCGACCGTTGGCCTCGCCGCAACGCGTACGCCTTGCCCATCCTCTCATTCGCTCATGAACGCACCGCATTGCCTTCGCCATAGCTCGCCCGAGCGCGTCGCCGCCGGCGACGCCATAGCTCCCAGCTTCGGCCACACCAGCCGCTCCGGCCACCACCATTGGACGCGCGGTCGAGTGGCCGTGCGAACGCGCCTAGCCGCGCTCTTCCCCATGCCCTGAAGTCTTTTCCCGACGAACCCCGTGGTCACGCCGCTGCGTTTCGCCTCACCGGCGTTGCTCCGGCGGCGGCGCCGACATGGCACGGCCAGGCCCACCTCCGGGTCACTGACATCGGGCCCTACGGGCCCCGTTGACTGGGTTGACCCAGTCAACGTGCTGACTGGGCAGCCCAGTGACGCTGACATGAGGGGCCCCCCCCCGCATAATTAGTTTAACAAACGTTTTATTAATTAAAACCTAATTAATTACTAATTAGAGACTGACATGTAGGGCCCAGTAGCTATTTAACCTCAGTTTAGTTTAATATACACTCTGTTATTTAACAGAGGTTGACATGTGGGCCCCACTGGTCAGTTTGACCTGGTCAGCCTTCCTGTTGACTGCTAACGTCACAGTGATGTCATGCTGACGTAGTAATTCTTTTCTGATAATTTATTTAATTCCAGAAAATGATTAAATCTTTAGAAAATCGTATAAAATAATTCGTAACTCGGATGAAAATACTTTCTTCATGAAAGTTGCTCAGAACGACGAGACGAATCCGGATACGCAGCCCGTTCGTCCGCCACACATCCCTAACATATCAAACTCGCAACTTTCCCCCTCTAGTTCATCTGTCCGAAAACGTGAAACACCGGGGATACTTTCCCGGATGTTTCCCCCCTTCGCCGGTATCACCTCTTACCGCGTTAGGGCACACCTGACACCGCTGTTTGCTTTGTCATGCATCGTTATGCATCTGTTTGCATTGTATTCATTGTTTCTCCCCCTCTTCTCTCCGGTAGACTACGAGACCGACGCCGCTGCTGGTGACCCGACAGACTACGCTGTTGACGACCCCTCCTTCTTGCCAGAGCAACCAGGCAAGCCCCCCCTTGATCACCAGATATCGCCTATTCTTCTCTATACTGCTTCCATTAGAATAGTGTAGCATGTTACTGCTTTCGGTTAATCCTATTCTGCTGCATAGCCTGTCATTGTTGCTACAGTTGTTACCCTTACCTGCTATCCTACACTCTAGTATAGGATGCTACTGTTCCATCAGTGGCCCTACACTCTTGTCCGTCTGCCATGCTATACTATCGGGCCGTGATCACTAGGGAGGTGATCACGGGTATATACTATATACTTTATATACATGACACATGTAGTGACTAAAGTCGGGTCAGCTCGTTGAGTACCCGCAAGTGATTCTAATGAGGGGGCTGAAAGGACAGGTGGCTCCATCCCAGTAGAGGTGGGCCTGGGTTCCTGACGGCCCCCGACTATTACTTTGTAGCGGAGCGACAGGGCAGGTTGAGACCACCTAGGAGAGAGGTGGGCCTGGCCCTGGTCGGCGTCCGCGGATACATAAAAATAACACGCTTAACAAGTTCTTGGTATTTGATCCGAGTCTGGCCATTTGGTCTATACGCACTAACCAACTACGCGGGAACAGTTATGGGCACTCGACGTCGTGGTATCAGCCGAAGCCTTCATGACGTCAGCGACGGAGCGGCGCGCGCCGGATTGGACTGCAACGCCTGCTAGGCTAGGTCTGCTTCTGGCCGCCCTCGCAATGTGCAGGTGTGCAATGGGCGATGGGCCCAGACCCCTGCGCCATAGGATTTAGACCGGCGTGCTGACCTCTCTGTTGTGCCTAGGTGGGGCTGCGACGTGTTGATCTCCCGAGGTCGGGCACGACCCAGGAAAGTGTGTCCGGCCAAATGGGATCGAGCGTGTTGGGTTATGTGGTGCACCCCTGCAGGGAAGTTTATCTATTCAAATAGCCGTGTCCCTCGGTAAAAGGACGACCCGGAGTTGTACCTTGACCTTATGACAACTAGAACTGGATACTTAATAAAACACACCCTTCCAAGTGCCAGATATAACCCGGTGATCGCTCTCTAACAGGGCGACGAGGAGGGGATCGGCGGGTAGGATTATGCTATGCGATGCTACTTGGTGAACTTACCATCTACTCTCTTCTACATGCTGCAAGATGGAGGTGGCCTTAAGCGTACTCTTTGGCAGGATTAGCTATCCCCCTCTTATTCTGGCATTCTGCAGTTCAGTCCACCGATATGGCCCTTTACACATATACACATGCATATGTAGTGTAGCTCTTTGCTTACGAGTACTTTGGATGACTACTCATGGTTGCTTTCTCTCTCTTTTCCCCCCTTTCCCTTCTACCTGGTTGTCGCAACCAGATGCCAGAGCTCAGGAGCCAGACGCCACCATCGACGACGACTCCTACTACACCGGAGGTTCCTACTCCTACGTGCAGCCCGCTGATGACGACCAGGAGTAGTTAGGAGGATCCCAGGCAGGAGGCCTGCGCATCTTTCGATCTGTATCCTAGTTTGTGCTAGCCATCTTATGGCAACGTGTTTAACTTATGTCTGTACTCAGATATTGTTGCTTCCGCTGACTCGTCTATGATCGAGCACTTGTATTCGAGCCCTCGAGGCCCCTGGCTTGTATTATGATGCTTGTATGACTTAGTTATGTTTTTAGAGTTGTGTTGTGATATCTTCCCGTGAGTCCCTGATCTTGATCGTACACGTTTGCATGCATGATTAGCGTACGGTCAAATCGGGGGCGTCATAGCATAACTACGCACTTAAAATACCTTGGGCAAGGACGGAGGCACACTAAGGACAAGGCCCACAAATATGGCTCAGCCCTATTCGGACCTTGATTTTCTTCTTTTTCTTTTCCCTTTTTTCCTTTTTTATTTTAGGTTCTTTAAAACCTAGATCACTTTTTGGTCGTACAAGGGCCCTTTCCCAGGCCTCTTCTATATACACGATCGCCGATCCTCTCAAAGGATCCTACACCAAGGTGAAAAGCGGTGCAGACGTGCGGCAGAGTGTCCAAAGGATCTTCAAGACCACCTTTTATTTTTTAGGACCTGTATACAACTTTTGCTTGTTAACAAATTCTGGGCATGTAAAATAGCCTGGACGCTTATCACATTCTTTGTAAGAGCATGTTTTGACGTATCAATCAGACTATAAGGCAAACAGATTTGTCCAACCCTATTTGGTATTGGCTTATTTTATAATCTGTATTCCCTCTTCATGTCAGGTTGGCATATACACCTCGGCATGACTTAAATCGCCAGGGGATCTATTCGGCCACATATATTTTCAAAAAAAAGTCTGAACACTTTTATAGTATACTTCGGCGTCCCGAATACTGCATTATATGCATCAGCTCCGAATCATGTCTTTGGTCAATAGTTGGGTTGCCCGGCTCCTGTGGTTACCACCTTACATTCCGCTTGTTCGGCTAAGGTAGTAAAGGGAGAACTACTGCGGTTGTGTTTCTGGCTCGTCCGGTCAAACACCTCAGTACAGAAAGCCGAAACTATTATAATAATCAACATGATGCTTCTATGTCATATTTTGTTTTTATCGACACCTCTCTCTCAAAGCATGTGGACATGTTTTTCGATTTCGGTTTTCGCTTAAGGACGTTGAGGGAGTTGATACGTCCATTTTGCATCATGTTTTCTTACTGTTATTTATAATGTTTTATCCATAATAATGCTTTTTGGAGTAATTCTAATGCCTTTTCTCTCATAATTTGCAAGGTACACATCAAGAGGGAGAATTCCGGCACCTAGAAATCTGGACCAAGAAAAGCTACGTTAGGCCACCTATTCTGCACAACTCCAAACAAGCTGAAACTTGACGGGGAATTTTTATGGAATATATAAGAATTATTGGAGCAAATAACTACCAGAGGGGGCCCACCAGGTGGGCACAACCCACCTGGGCGCGCCAGGGAGCCCAGGCGAGCCCTCGTGGGTTGTGCCCTCCTCGGCCCACCTCTGGTGCCCATCTTATGGTATATAAGTCATTTTGACCTAGAAAACTAAGGAGAAGACTTTTGGGACGGAGCGCCGCCGTCTCGAGGCAGAACTTTGGGCAGGAGCACTTTTGCCCTCCGGCGGAGCGATTCTGCCGAGGGAACTTCCCTCTCGGAGGGGGAAATCATCGTCATCATCATCACCAACCACTCTCCCATCTTGGGGAGGGCAATATCCATCAACATCTTCAACAGCTATATCTCATCTCAAACCCTAGTTTATCTCTTGTGTTCAATCTTGTTACCGGAACTATAGATTGGTGCTTGTGGGTGACTAGTAGTGTCGATTACATCTTGTAGTTGATTACTATATGGTTTATTTGGTGGAAGATTATATGTTCAGATCCATTATGTTATTTAATACTCCTCTGATCATGAGCATGTTTATCATTGTGAGTAGTTACTTTTGTTCTTGAGGTCACGGGAGAAATCATGTTGCAAGTACTCATGTGAATTTGATATGTGTTCGATATTTTGATAGTATGTATGTTGTTATTCCCTTAGTGGTGTCATGTGAACGTCGACTACATGACACTTCACCATATTTGGGCCTAAGGGAATGCATTGTGGAGTAGCAATTAGATGATGGATTGTGAGAGTGACAGAAGCTTAAACCCCAGTTTATGCGCTATTCCGTAAGGGACCGATTGGATCCAAAAGTTTAATGCTATGGTTAGACTTTATTCTTAATACTTTTCTCGTAGTTGCGGATGCTAGAGGGAGGGTTAATCATAAGTAGGAGGTTTGTTCAAGTAAGAACAGCACCTAAGCACCGGTCCACCCACATATCAAATTATCAAAGTAGCGAACACAAATCAAACCAACATGATGAAAGTGACTAGATCAAATTCCCGTGTACCCTCAAGAACGCTTTGCTTATCATAAGAGACCGTTTTGGCCTATCCTTTGCCACAAAAGGATTGGGCTACCTTGCTGCATATTTGTTACTACTATCGTTACTTGCTCGTTACAAATTATCTTGCTATCAAACTACTCCGCTACTTACAATTTCAGCACTTGTAGACATTACCTTGTTGAAAACCACTTCTCATTTCCTTCTGCTCCTTGTTGGGTTTGACACTCGTACTTGTAGAAAAGAGCTAGAATTGATCCCCTATACTTGTGGGTCATCAACGCTATTTTCTGGCGCCGTTGCCGGGGAGTGAAGCTCCTTTGGTTAGTGGAATTTGGTAAGGAAACATTTATATAGTGTGCTGAAATTTATTGTCACTTGTTACTATGGAAAACAATCCTTTGAGGGGTTTGTTCAGGGTATCTTCACCTCGTCCGGAACCACAATTAGCTACCCCTCAACCTATTGCACCTACTAAAAATATTGAATATGAAATTCCTTCGGGTATGATAGAATAACTGCTAGCTAATCCTTATGAAGGAGATGGAACTGAACATCCTGATATGCACCTGATATATGTGGAACAAATTTGTGGATTGTTTAAGCTTGAAGGTTTACCCGGAGATGAAGTGATGAAAAAGGTTTTCCCTTTATCTTTGAAGGGAAAAATATTGGCATGGTATAGGCTATGCGATGATATTGGATCATGGAATTGGAATCGTTTGAAATTGGAGTTCCACCAAAAAATTTATCCTATGCATCTAGTTCGTCGTGATCGGAATTATATATATAATTTTTGGCCTCGTGAAGGAGAAAGTATCGCTCTAGCTTGGGGGAGGCTTAAGTCAATGTTATATTCATGCCCCAATCATGAGCTCTCAAGAGAAATTATTATCCAGAATTTTTATGCTCGGCTTTCACGTAATGATCAAACCATGCTTGATACTTCTTGTGCTGGTTCTTTTATGAAGAAGACTATTGAATTCTGATGGGATCTTTTGGAAAGAATTAAACGCAACTCTGAACATTGGGAACTCAGCGAAGGTAAAGAGTCAGATATTAAACTTAAGTATGATTGTGTTAAATCTTGTATGGATACCGATGCTTTTCAAAAGTTTAGCACTAAATATGGACTTGACTCTGAGATAGTAGCCTCCTTTTGTGAATCATTTGCTACTCATGTTGAACTTCCTAAAGAGAAGTGGCTTAAATATCACCCACATATTAAAGAAGAAATTAAAGAACCGGTACCAGTTAAAGAAGAAACTATACTTTATAATGTTGATCCAGTTGTTCCTTCTGCTTATATTGAGAAACCACCTTTCCCTGTTAGGATAAAGGAACATGCTAAAGCTTCAATTGTGGTTAACAAAAGTTATATTAAAACACCTTAACCTGATGAACAAATTAAAGTAGAACCTAGCATAGCTATGGTAAAGATCTCTTAGAAGAAGATATTGATGGGCATGTTATTTACTTCTGTGAAGAAGCTGCTACAATTTCCAAACCTGATAAAAGGATAAACTTAGACCTGTTGTTGGCATGCCTATTATCTCAGTTAAAATAGGAGATCACTGTTATCATGGTTTATGTGACATGAGTGCTAGTGTGAGTGCTATTCCTTACACCGTTTATCAAGAAATTATGAAAGACATAGCACCTGCAGAGTTAGAAGAAATAGATGTTACTATTAAACTTGCTAATAGAGACACCATATCACCATTTGGGATTGTTAGAGATGTAGAAGTCTTGTGTGGGAAAATAAAATACCCAATTTCCTTGTTCTTGGTTCCCCACAAGATGACTTCCGTCCCATTATCTTAGGTACACCTTTCTTGAACACAGTCAATGCTAAGATAGATTTTAAGAAACAAACTGTCGGTGTTACTTTTGGTGATGAGTCTCATGAGTTTAATTTTTCCAAGTTCAGTAGAAATCTTCATGAAAAAGAATTGCCTAGTAAGGATGAATTAATTGGTCTTGCTTCTATTGCTGTACCACCTACTGATCCTTTAGAACAATATTTGCTAGACCATGAAAATGACTTACATATGCATGAAAGAAATGAAATAAATAAAATTTTCTTTGGACAACGTCCTCTGCTTAAACACAATTTTCCTATTGAAACTCTTGGAGTTCCACCTACACCTAAAGGTGATCCTGTGTTTGAGATAAAACAATTGCCAGACACTTTGAAATATGCTTATCTTGATGAAAAGAAGATATATCCTGTTATTATTAGTGCTAACCTTTCAGAACATGAAGAAGAAAGATTATTGAAAGTTCTAAGGAAGCACCGAGCTGGTATTGGATATACTCTTGATGACTTAAAGGGCATTAGTCCCACTCTATGTCAGCACAAAATTAATATGGAACCTGATGCTAAACCCGTTGTTGATCACCAACGTCGGTTAAATCCGAAAATGAAAGAAGTGGTAAGAACGGAAATATTAAAACTTCTAGAAGCAGGTATAATCTATCCTATAGCTGACAGTAGATGGGTAAGTCATGTTCATTGTGTCCCTTAGAAGGGAGGTATTACTGTTGTTCCTAATGATAATAACATGCTTATTCCACAAAGAATTGTTACAGGCTATAGAATGGTAATTGATTTTAGAAAATTAAACAAAGCAACTAAAAAAGATCATTACCCTTTGCCTTTTATTGATCAAATGCTTGAAAGATTATCTAAGCAGACACACTTTTGCTTCCTTGATGGATATTCTAGCTTTTCACAAATACCTGTTTCTCAACCTGATCAAGAAAAGACCACTTTTACTTGTCCCTTTGGAACTTATGCTTATAGACGTATGCCTTTTGGTTTATGTAATGCACCTGCTACCTTCCAAAGATGTATGACTACTATATTATCTGACTTTTGTGAAAAGATTGTTGAGGTTTTCATGGATGACTTTACTGTTTATGGGAAGTCTTTTGATGATTGTTTAAGCAATCTTGATCGAGTTTTGCAGAGATGTGAACAAACAAATCTTGTCTTGAATTGGGAGAAGTGCCACTTTATGGTTAATGCAGGCATTATCTTGGGTCATAAAATTTCTGAAAGAGGTATTGAAGTGGACCAAGCTAAGGTTGACGCAATTGAGAAAATGCCATGTCCTAAAGATATAAAAGGTATTCGTAGTTTCCTAGGTCATGCTGGTTTCTATAGGAGATTTATCAAAGATTTTTCTAAAATTTCTAGGCCTCTTACTAATATTTTGCAAAAGGATATTCTTTTTGTTTTTGATGATGATTGTTTAGAAGCCTTTGAAATACTCAAGAAACCTTAATTTATGCACCTATTGTTCAACCACCTGATTGGAACTTGCCTTTTGAAATTATGTGTGATGCTACTGATTATGCTGTTGGTGTTGTTCTAGGACAAAGAGTTGATAAGAAACTGAATGCTATTCATTATGCTAGTAAAAATCTAGACAGTGCTCAAAGAAATTATGCTACTACTGAAAAAGAATTCTTAGCAGTGGTGTTTGCTTGTGATAAATTTAGACCTTATATTGTTGATTCCAAAGTAACTGTTCACACATACCATGCTTCTATTAAATATCTTATGGAAAAGAAAGATGCTAAACCTAGACTTATTCGTTGGGTTCTGTTGTTACAAGAATTTGATTTACATATCATTGATAGAAAAGGCGCTGAGAACCCCGTAGATGATAATTTGTCTAGGCTTGAAAATGTGCTTGATGACCCACTACCTATTGATGATAGTTTTCCTGATGAGCAGTTAGATGCAATAAATGTTGCTCATAGTACTCCTTGGTATGCTGACTATGCTAATTACATTGTTGCTAAATATTTACCACCTAGCTTTACTTACCAACTAAAGAAAAAATTCTACGATTTAAGACATTACTTTTGGGATGACCCACATCTTTATAAAGAAGGAGTAGATGGTATTATTAGACGTTGTGTACCTGAGCATGAACAGGGACAAATCCTACAGAAATGTCACTCCGAGGCTTATGGAGGGCGTCATGCTGGAGATAGAACTGCTCACAAGGTATTGCAGTCTGGATTTTATTGGCCCACTCTCTTCAAGGATGCCCGTAAGTTTGTCTCATCGTGTGATGAATGTCAAAGAATAGGTAATAACGGTAAGCGTCAAGAAATGCCTATGAATTATTCACTTGCTGTTGAACCATTTGATGTTTGGGGATTTGATTACATGGGACCTTTTCCTTCCTCTAATGGGTATACACATTTTTTGGTTGCTGTTGATTACGTTACTAAATGGGTAAAAGTTATTCCAACTAGTAGTGCTGATCACAACACCTCTATTAAAATGCTTAAGGAAGTTATTTTCCCAAGGTTTGGAGTCCCTAGATATTTAATGACTGATGGTGGTTCACACTTTATTCATGGTGCTTTCCGTAAAATGCTTGCCAAGTATGATGTTAACCATAGAATTGCATCACCTTATCATCCTCAGTCTAGTGGACAAGTCAACTTAGCAATAGAGAAATAAAGTTAATTTTGCAAAAGACTGTCAATAGGTCTAGGAAGAATTGGTCTAAGAAATTAGATGATGCACTTTGGGCTTATAGAACAGCATAAAAAAATCCTATGGGTATGTCTCCTTATAAAATGGTTTATGGAAAAGCTTGTCATTTGCCTCTTGAGTTAGAACATAAAGCATTTTGGGCAGTTAAAGAACTCAACTATGATTTCAAACTTGCCGGTGAAAAGAGGTTATTTGATATAAGCTCACAAGATGAATGGAGAACCCAAGCTTATGAAAATGCAAAATTATTCAAAGAAAAAGTTAAAAGATGGCATGACAAAAGAATTCAAAAGCGTGAGTTTAAAGTCACAGAATATGTTCTTTTGTACAACTCTCGTTTCAGATTCTTTGCAGGAAAACTCCAATCAAAATGGGAAGGCCCATATGTCATTGTGACGCCAGGATAATTAAGCTACAGTAAACCTCTGTTAACGATGCCACATCACCATGATTACTGTTATTAATCTGGTGTTAGTTCGAAACCGATTATAATTCAAAATTCAAAATCAAGCAAACAATATAAGTTCTCAAATATTAAAACTAAAATGTTCAATAAATAGTAGATAAATCAGAGGGTATGATAAAATTGTAAACAACATTAATGAAATTTGTTAAGTGACTTAAACAACCTCAAACAGTGGCTGAAAACATTATTTAATAACCTCTTTATTAAAACAAAAGAATTATGAAATGATATTTACCCCAAACTAGTTTTTGGTGGTACAATATATTGTGCTGTGATTTGTGGGCCAGCTCTCATAATTTACCAAACTCATGGCCGCAGCCTTCCATCAGCCTTTCGTCCTCCTCCTGCAACAGGAGAAGGCCGAGCCTCCATAGCCGCAGGGCACTCGCCCCCGCGCACTGCTGCGGCGCGGGTGGATAAGATCAGCCCCCGACGCTCTCTCTCTCTCTCTCTCGCCCAAACCCTAACCCAAATCAGATCCCCCTCATCCCCTCTCTCCCTCGCTCGCGCTCGCCCATTCTCCCCACTGCCCGAGCACCCCCGTCGCCGCCCTCCGCTCGATCCCGCGGCCACCGTGCCCCAATCGCCACTTCGCCGTGTCGTACGCCGTCGCCGCCCTCGACTACATCACCTCCGCCTCTCCGTTGAAGCTTGGAGCCATTGCAACGACCTCCCCGAGCTCGTCTTCCCGGCACGGCCGCCGTCGATCGCCGCCCCGTTTCGCCGCCTCGAGCCTCCCCCGAGCTCACTCTCGCACACCTGCAGGCTCAATGTGAGCCTCTTATCCCTCCTATCCCTCTTCCGTCGCCGTTTACTCCCTTTAGTCGTCGTCCTCGACATGCCCGAGCTCGCCACCGCATAGCACGTCGCCGGCGTCGTTCCGGCGACCATTTGGACGCGTGCTGCTGCCCATTGGCCTCGTCGCACTGCGTAGACCGCGCCTAGCCATTTATTTCACCCGCGCGCGCACCGTAGCACCGTCCCCGACGAGGCCCGTAGCTCACCGCCGCCACGGCTTGTCGCCGGCGCCACTCCGGCCATCCCCGCCCCTGCTGCTTGCTCCATCGGATGCGCCGCATCGCCAGCTAGCTGTAGCCGCAAACCACGCACGTTTTGGTGCCCCGTAGCGCCAAACCAGAAAGCGGCCGAACTCCGGTGACCGCCCCGCCTCTCGCCGTCGTCGTTCCAGCCGATTACGGGCCACGCCGCCACCGTAGGTGGATGCGGCGTCGAACGCCCGATCGAACGCGCCTAGCCGCACCTACCCCCGTGCCCTGTAGCATTTTCTGGTCGCCTCCGGCGATGAGCCGCCGCGGGAGAGGCTCGCCGGAGCTCTCTCCGGCGCCCCACCTACGTGGCACCGCCTAAGCCCCCCCCCCCCCCAAGGTGGACCCGCTGACCCCTGTTGACTGTTTTGACCAGTCAACCATGCTGACTGGGCAGCCCCATGCCACTTACGTGTGGGCCCCCTCTGTTATTTTAGTCTAATAACGTTTTATAAATAAAAGTAATTAGTTTAAACTAAAACACTCACTGACACCCGGGGCCCACACCCCTAATTAACCCTGCTAGATTAGTTAATCCACTGTTAAGCCAACAGAGGCTGACATGTGGGTCCCACTGGACCCACCTGTCTGGTTTGACTAGTCAACCGCACTGTTGACTGCTGACATCACACATACGTCATGCTGATGTCATCCCATACTGTTCTGGATAATGTTGGATTTAAATAAATAATTAAAATCAGAAAATGATTAAATCTTAAGAAAGTCATATAAAATAATCCGTAACTCGGATGAAAATACTTTCTACATGAAAGTTGCTCAGAACGACGAGACAAATCCGGATACGCAGCCCGTTCGTTCACCACCCATCCCTAGCATAGTGAACCTGCAACATTTCACCTCCGGTCCATCTGTCCGAGAACGCGTAACATCGGAAATACTTTCCCGGATGTTTCCCCCCTTCGCCGGTATCACCTAGTACCGCGTTAGGGCACACCTAGCACCACGTATTACCATGTTACGATTTGTGATGCTTTGATTGCTCTGTTATTTATTGTGTTCCCCCTCCGTTACTTCTTTCCGGTAGACCCCGAGACTGCCGGCGACCCCGGATCGACTACGGTGTTGACGACCCCTCATTCTCGGCTGAGCTTCCAGGCAAGCCCCCCCTTGATCACCAGATATCGCCTATTCTTCTCTATACTGCTTGCATTAGAAGAGTGTAGCATGTTACTGCTTTCGATTAATCCTATTCTGCTGCATAGCCTATCATTGTTGCTACAGTTGTTACCCTTACCTGCTATCCTACTGCTTAGTATAGGATGCTAGTGTTCCATCAGTGGCCCTACACTCTTGTCCATCTGCCATGCTATACTACTGGGCCGTGATCACTTCGGGAGGTGATCATGGGTTATACTATACACTTTATATACATGACACATGTGGTGACTAAAGTCGGGTCGGCTCGTTGAGTACCCGCAAGTGATTCTGATGAGTGGGCTGAAAGGACAGGTGGCTCCATCCCGGTAGAGGTGGGCCTGGGTTCCTGGCGGCCCCCGACTGTTACTTTATGGCGGAGCGACAGGGCAGGTTGAGACCACCTAGGAGAGAGGTGGGCCTGGCCCTAGTAGGCGTTCGCGGATACTTAACACGCTTAACGAGATCTTGGTATTTGATCTGAGTCTGGCCATTTGGTCTATACGCACTAACCAACTACGCGGGAACAGTTATGGGCACTCGACGTCGTGGTATTAGCCGAAGCTCTTCTTGACGTCAGCGACGGAGCGGCGCGCGCCGGATTGGCCTGGAACGCCTGCTAGGCTAGGTCTACTTCCGGCCGCCCTCGCAACGTGTAGGTGTGCAATGGGCGATGGGCCCAGACCCCTGCGCGCATAGGATTTAGACCGGCGTGCTGACCTCTCTGTTGAGCCTAGGTGGGGCTGTGACGTGTTGATCTTCCGAGGCCGGGCATGACCCAGGAAAGTGTGTCCGGCCAAATGGGATCAAGCGTGTTGGGTTATGTGGTGCACCCCTGTAGGGAAGTTTATCTATTCGAATAGCCGTGTCCCTCGGTAAAAGGACGACCCGGAGTTGTACCTTGACCTTATGACAACTAGAACTGGATACTTAATAAAACACACCCTTCCAAGTGCCAGATATAACCCGGTGATCGCTCTCTAACAGGGCGACGAGGAGGGGATCACCGGGTAGGTTTATGCTATGCGATGCTACTTGGTGAACTTACCATCTACTTTCTTCTACATGCTGCAAGATGGAGGTGGCCAGAAGCGTAGTCTTCGACAGGATTAGCTATCCCCCTCTTATTCTGGCATTCTGCAATTCAGTCCACTGATATGGCCCTTTACACATATACCCATGCATATGTAGTGTAGCTCCTTGCTTGCGAGTACTTTGGATGGGTACTCACGGTTGCTTTTCTCCCTCTTTTCCCCTTTCTATACCTGGTTGTCGCAACCAGATGCTGGAGTCCAGGAGCTAGAGATCCCGAGGATGATTCTACATGGAGTTCGGCTTCGAGGAGTAGCTAGGAGCTCCCAGGCAGGAGGCCTTGCCTTTTCGATCGTTGCTACTTTTGTGCTAGCCTTCTTAAGGCAAACTTGTTTAACTTATGTCTGTACTCAGATATTGTTGCTTCCGCTGACTCGTCTATGATCGAGCACTTGTATTCGAGCCCTCGAGGCCCCTGGCTTGTATTATGATGCTTGTATGACTTATTTATGTTGTAGAGTTGTGTTGTGATATCTTCCCATGAGTCCCTAATCTTGATCGTACACATTTGCGTGCATGATTAGTGTACGATTGAATCGGGGGCGTTACAAGTTGGTATCAGAGCCAACTGCCAGTAGGAATCCCCCTTCCCAACTCCTTGGCCAAAGTTGAGTCTAGTCATTGAAAAACTTTTACTAACATGGCTATGTGGCTTACGGGCCCACGTCGACATTGGGTGGTACTAGGATCTTTTACTCCTCGACCTTTACTCTTGGACTCTGAACTCTCTCCTATTCGGGTTAAATGAGTTTTTCTAAATCTAACATTAGGATCTCATTATCACTTTCACCCGGAGAGCCCCTTATTACTGATGATCGTCTGCTGCACGTGAAGACCCTGAAGACACTCTCCGTTGTTAACCCGAGAACTTGTGTTCATCGCTTTTGCAATTCCCTTCCATCGATAAACTCCTATGGATAACCACGTATACTCGCCATTCATACAATGTTTCCCAGTTGATCTTGTTATTACAAGATACCCCGAAATTCTCTCTGTTGTTCCGAGAATCCTTTGAGCTTACGGCCTTGCTGTTCTTTGTCACCTGAATACCCCTACAGATAATTCTCGCACTTACCGAATATCCGCTCATCCCCAGTTGATTCAAGTATTTCACAAAAGTGTTCAAAATACCATTCGATCTTCCGAAAATCCTCAGGCGCCTTTTGCTCTTGAAATTCTTGCTTACTTGCATAATGATTAATCTTAAGTCTCGTAATCTTATTGGCATCTCTTGTCATTATCATTTTGAGTCCGTTGATTCAATTCGTTGCGAATGCTCGCAATCCTCAATCAGAGCCTAGAATTCATCCTTCCGGCTCAGACATCATTTGAAACGTGAGCTAGTTCTCGCCAATCTAATTGTCGTCGATTTTGCCCCTATGTCTATTGAACTTATCCATCCTTGATCAGAGCGTCTGTTTCTGATCCTTCGCTTTGTAAATCATAATTCCTTTGCAATTGAGCTCTAAGTTACTTAGTTGTTTCTATAATCCAAGGTCTTTGCATTGATTCTACCTCTGGTTGTGTGCCGATACTCACATCAGATCCTTTATGGACCATCAGAACCTTGTTGGATTTTATCCGACAACGTCCTTCATATTCAATCACTTTGGAAGTTCTTTCCCTAATACATAATGCCTTTAGTAAATTGTATCCTCTCGTTTTGTCACCCATGCTCTACTATCGGGCTTGAGTTATTTACCCATGAAGTTTGTGGTATATGTTCCCAAGGTGCCCCTATGGGTTGAACCTATGTCTTCCTTAATCCATGTGAACCCAAGAGTTTTCACGAGTCATACTCTTCTGGTGTCTTGCCAGATAACATTTCAACACTACAATTTCATTGAACGTGAGAAGTGAATGAAAGGTTATGCATTAAAGAAGTGGGAGTCGACCTTGAACTTTGTGTTCATGCCCATGGACACGATGTAAATCTTATCATGGAAGCTTCTCGTAAAATAGTTACCCCCTTGTTATAAGTTCTTGTATCCGTGGTTTGATCATTTACAAATGTGGTTCTGACCATACTGTTCCCCTTGATTCAATTTCTCAGACAAGTTAAACCACTTGTCCTCTGCAGATCATTGCACCTGTCCAACCTTTACTTTAATCTATCGTCGAGTATTACCCCCTGGTATCTCGAGATAAACACAAAACATCATAACTTCTTATAAGTTCTTCATCAAGTACTACATTCTCACTGATTCCAATTTTTCATGGGCTCTCAGTTATTAAACACTCAATGACACCGATAACTGAACCGAGTCCGCACTACGGTTCAACAACTTTAGTAATCTTCTTTACTTATGAGTTTGTACCCAAACACGTCATTCCTAGCCTGATTGGCTATATCTTTATCGTGCTAAATTTTAAACTGTGCCACCCGTCCTTCTTCCCGGAGCACAACTTTCGACAGTGAGCTAATCTCGCATCGATCTTCCTCGTCATATCACATCTCCTTGAACAGCAAACTTGATTTCGAGTTTGTGTCCTACCCGTGGTCCCAATAACCTTTCGCTTTCATCATTCCTTTGACTTGATGTCATCGTCGATCAATTACATCTTCTTGAAAACCTCTCGACAAATTTGTCATGATCATTGTCAACAATTTGACTTCTTCCTAGTTGTGTGTCGAAATTCAGGATGAGAAATACCATCCTTGCCCCTCGATGAATTGTGTTATCATCGACAACATTCTTGCCTCCCCCCCCCCAACACCAACTTGTTCATATTTTGTGTTGTATCTTGATTTCCTTGCTATCTAGCTTATGATATGTTCTACCTTAGAGTATTACCATCTGTTATGTCGAGGATGTTGTGAGAATTGCTCCACCTTTTAAAAATTCTTGATTTAGTGATACATCTCACCATCACCATTCTTCCTTGGTTCCCGTGTTGTTTTTAACCAGAAAACCGACAATTGAACAAGGATGTGCGACTACAAAACTTCTAGCAACCCTATTGCTTTTAAGTTAATGGTCGATAGTTCATTCTTAGACCATTGGTTATCGAATAACCATTCTAACATTGATCATGCTACCTAAGCCCATATTTCGGGTACACCTTTCAACCAATGTTTAACTGTGTATGTTTTCCTCCAGCATACCTCATTATATCATTTGATCTGACAAATGTTATCTCCTTGATCACATAAGTGTGGAAATCCATCTGTTGAAAATCTCAATGAATTGTCGCTGAGTCAATCAGCCACCTCCTCACCTCTCCTTGATTTAATGATGAACTCGTGTGTCGGAACTCACTCCATAGTTCATTTCCCGAGAATCTTACATTGTCATCTCATCAATTGTGTTGCACCTTTTCTTCCTAGGTATCCTGCCACCAATCAGAACTGAATCTCGGTCTGATATGATGGTTGGAACATATTTCCAAGAGATATAACACTGGTCCTTATGTGACCCGGTAAGGTGATGTCATGCCTAGCACACCTGGTCGGAGGACCTATTGTTATAGTTCCCCTTTTAGCAAGCTTAGCGGTTCTTCCATGAGGAAATCGTAAGACTTATTTTATAAGTTGTTCCTGATGAATCCTTTGTGTATGCAAAGTCCGGCCTTTGCTTGAAGACCATGTCAATGCTATCTCGAAGCATGTATGTGGTACTCCTATCATCAATAAGAACATTTGAAGCACAATGGTAAATTTTCCTTATCAATTATCCAAACACCTTTGTATGGGTAATGTCATGAAATTCCTCTCCCATTACCTACATGGTTTTCTACTTTCTATCATGTCATGGATATCATTCTCTAATTGTCCTTGGGAAGGATATACCCTTGAAATATGTGTTTAAACACATTTTCCTTTCCATTGTTCTGTTTAAATCTGATAATCATATTTCCTTTCCATTGTTTGGTTTAACCTTTCTTGTGATCTATATGATCTAAGCAGTAATATTCTCCTGCTTATGTAAACACCACGGTGTACAAATCTGTCAGCAAGACACTATTCCTATTGTTGATGACATTCTGGTAGCCACCGATGGACGAGAACTTTGCCTATTGGTCCGCCTCGTTCAACGAGCAGGAAATGGTTCTCTTCGTCCCTCGCCCTTGGTACCGATGTTGTTGCCGACATAACTGACAGCTATCCTCTAACATGCCTTGCTCACATGATCGTGCAAGACCTCACTGCCATTCCTACTTTTAACCCACATGGTGGGCCCATAACCCACAGTTCCACAGGATCGAAACCTGACTCTCCTGTACACCCTCCTATTTCCAAAGTTGTTCCTCGCGCGTGGTCTCATAGGTAATTCACGAGCCACCTTCCGAGAGATCATCAATTCTGGTATCAAACACAATACTTATCCCCGTTGCTTTGAACCCCTTTCATGCCCTGTTTCAGGCATCGGGCGATTGCCTGCCCGCTCGAAACTTCCCACGATACCTCCTTTATTTACTATTGATATTTTCTTAAGTTTCAATTCGAGAGTTACATTCCACCTTCCCCCGATGTTATCAACCAGATAGTTAACCTTTCGGAGGTCCGTTTTTCCGAAGTTACCCCTTGTCCGTCATATGTACAATGAAAACTCCGAAGAAAGGATCATGACTTCATCATGATGACCTGAAGCAGAGAATTGAAGACATCAACAAAAGGGATCAACCTCTTCGAAAGGGCAGCCAAGACCAAGAAGACTCGTTAGGTTTTCGCTACCAACACTTTCCCCCCTTACTCCACCGCTTAAATCTCGGGACGAGATTTCTTGTAGTGGAGGAGAATTGTGACGCCCGGATAATTAAGCTACAGTAAACCTCTGTTAACGATGCCACGTCACCATGATTACTGTTATTAATCTGGTGTTAGTTCGAACCCGATTATAATTCAAAATTCAAAATCAAGCAAACAATAAAAGTTTTCAAATATTAAAACTAAAATGTTCAATAAATAGTAGATAAATTAGAGGCTATGATAAAATTGTAAACAACATTAATGAAATTTGTTAAGTGACTTAAACAACCTCAAACAGTGGCTGAAAACATTATTTAATAACCTCTTTATTAATACAAAAGAATTATGAAATGATATTTACCCCAAACTAGTTTTTGGTGGTAGAATATATTGTGCTGTGATTTGTGGGCCAGCTCTCATAATTTACAAAACTCATTTGGTGCCCAAACAATTAGCCAAAATAGAAAAGAATAAATAAAAAGTAAAAAAACAAAACAAAACAGAAGAAAAAGGGAACCCCCCCCCCCGCACACACGCTGGACCAACCGGCCCAGCTAGCCAACAGTGCCAGCCCAGCCCACCTACCTCAGCCTTTCGTCCTCCTCCTGCAACAGGAGAAGGCCGAGCCTCCATGGCCGCAGGGCACTCACCCCCGCGCACTGCTGCGGCGCGGGTGGGTAAGATCAGCCCCCGAGGCTCTCTCTCTCGCCCAAACCCTAACCCACATCAGATCCCCCTCCTCCCCTCTCTCCCTCGCTCGCGCTCGCCCTTTCTCCCCACTGCCCGAGCGCCCCCGTCGCCGCCCTCCGCTCGATCCCGCGGCCACCGTGCCCCAATCGCCACTTCGCCGTGTCGTACGCCGTCGCCGCCCTCGACTACATCACCTCCGCCTCTCCGTTGAAGCTTGGAGCCACTGCAACGACCTCCCCGAGCTCGTCTTCCCCGCACGGCCACCGTCGATCGCCGCCCCGCTTCGCCGCCTCGAGCCTCCCCCGAGCTCACTCTCGCACACCTGCAGGCTCAATGTGAGCCTCTTATCCCTCCTATCCCTCTTCCGTCGCTTTTTACTCCCTTTAGCTGCCGTCCTCGACTTGCCCGAGCTCGCCACCGCATAGCACGTCGCCGGCGTCGTTCGGACGACCATTTGGACGTGCGCTGCTGCTCATTGGCCTCGTCGCACTGCGTAGACCGCGCCTAGCCATTTATTTCACCCGCGCGCGCACCGTAGCGCCGTCCCCGACGAGGCCCGTAGCTCACCGCCACCACGGCTTGTCGCCGGCGCCACTGCGGCCATCCCCGCCCCTGCTGCTTGCTCCAACGGACGCGCCGCATCGCCAGCTAGCTGTAGCCGCAAATCGCGCACGTTTTGGTGCCCCGTAGCGCCAAACCAGAAAGCGGCCGAACTCCGGCGACCGCCCTGCCTCTCGCCGTCGTCGTTCTAGCCTATTACGGGCTGTGCCGCCACCGTAGGTGGATGCGGCGTCGAACGCCCTATCGAACGCGCCTAGCCGCACCTACCCCCGTGCCCTGCAGCGTTTTTCCGGCCGCCTCCGGCAATGAGCCGCCGTGGGAGAGGCTCGCCGGAGCTCTCTCCGGCGCCTCGCCTATGTGGCACCGCCTAGGCCCCCCCAGTCGCTGACTGTGGCCCCCAGTGGACCCGTTGACCCCTATTGACTGGTTTGACCAGTCAACCATGCTGACTGGGCAGCCCCCAGCCACTGACGTGTGGGCCCCTCTGTTATTTTAGTCTAATAACATTTTATAAATAAAAGTAATTAGTTTAAACTAAAACACTCACTGACACCTGGGGCCCACACCCCTAATTGACCCTGCTAGATTAGTTAATCCACTGTTAAGCCAACAGAGGCTGACATGTGGGTCCCACTGGACCCACCTGTCTGGTTTGACTAGTCAACCACACTGTTGACTGCTGACATCACACATACGTCATGCTGACGTCATCCCATGCTGTTCTGGATAATGTTGAATTTAAATAAATAATTAAAATCAGAAAATGATTAAATCTTAAGAAAATCATATAAAATAATCCGTAACTCGGATGAAAATACTTTCTACATGAAAGTTGCTCAGAACGACGAGACGAATCCGGATACGCAGCCCGTTCGTTCACCACCCGTCCCTAACATAGTGAACCTGCAACATTTCACCTCCGGTCCATTTGTCCGAGAACGCGAAACATCGGGAATACTTTCCCGGATGTTTCCCCCCTTCGCCTGTATCACCTAGTAGCGCATTAGGGCACACCTAGCACCGCGTATTACCATGTTACGATTTGTGATGCTTTGATTGCTCTGTTATTTATGGTGTTCCCCTCCATTACTTCTTTCCGGTAGACCCCGAGACTGCCGGCGACCCCCGATCGACTACGGTGTTGACGACCCCTCGTTCTCGGCTAAGCTTCCAGGCAAGCCCCCCCTGATCACCAGATATCGCCTATTCTTCTCTATACTGCTTGCATTAGAAGAGTGTAGCATGTTACTGCTTTCGGTTAATCCTATTCTGCTGCATAGCCTATCATTGTTGCTACAGTTGTTACCCTTACCTGCTATCCTACTGCTTAGTATAGGATGCTAGTGTTCCATCAGTGGCCCTACACTCTTGTCCGTCTGCCATGCTATACTACTGGGCCGTGATCACTTCGGGAGGTGATCACGGGTATATATTATATACTTTATATACATGACACATGTGGTGACTAAAGTCGGGTCGGCTCGTTGAGTACCCGCAAGTGATTCTGATGAATGGGCTGAAAGGACAGGTGGCTCCATCCCGGTAGAGGTCGGCCTGGGTTCCTGGCGGCCCCCGACTGTTACTTTATGGCGGAGCGACAGGGCAGGTTGAGACCACCTAGGAGAGAGGTGGGCCTGGCCCTGGTCGGCGTTTGCGGATACTTAACACGCTTAACGAGATCTTGGTATTTGATCTGAGTCTGGCCATTTGGTCTATCCGCACTAACCAACTACGCGGGAACAGTTATGGGCACTCGACGTCGTTGTATCAGCCGAAGCTCTTCTTGACGTCAGCGACGGAGCGACGCGCGCCGGATTGGACTGGAACGCCTGCTAGGCTAGGTCTGCTTCCGGCCGCCCTCGCAACGTGCAGGTGTGCAATGGGCGATGGGCCCAGAGCCCTGCGCGCATAGGATTTAGACCGGCGTGCTGACCTCTCTGTTGAGCCTAGGTGGGGCTGCGACGTGTTAATCTTCCGAGGCCGGGCATGACCCAGGAAAGTGTGTCCGGCCAAATGGGATCAAGTGTGTTGGGTTATGTGGTGCACCCCTGCAGGGAAGTTTATCTATTCGAATAGCCGTGTCCCTCGGTAAAAAGAACGACCCGGAGTTGTACCTTGACCTTATGACAACTAGAACTGGTTACTTAATAAAGCACACCCTTCCAAGTGCCAGATATAACCCGGTGATCGCTCTCTAACAGGGCGACGAGGAGGGGATCGCCGGGTAGGTTTATGCTATGCGATGCTACTTGATGAACTTACCATCTACTTTCTTCTACATGTTGCATGATGGAGGTGGCCAGTAGCGTAGTCTTCGACATGATTAGCTATCCCCCTCTTATTCTGGCATTCTGCAGCTCAGTCCACTGATATGGCCCTTTACACATATACCCATGCATATGTAGTGTAGCTCCTTGCTTGCGAGTACTTTGGATGAGTACTCACGGTTGCTTTTCTCCCTCTTTTCCCCTTTCTATACCTGGTTGTCGCAACCAGATGCTGGAGTCCAGGAGCTAGAGATCCCGAGGATGATTCTACATGGAGTTCGGCTTCGAGGAGTAGTTAGGAGGTCCGAGGCAGGAGGCCTTGCCTTTTCGATCGTTGCTACTTTTGTGCTAGCCTTCTTAAGGCAAACTTGTTTAACTTATGTCTGTACTCAGATATTGTTGCTTCCGCTGACTCGTCTATGATCGAGCACTTGTATTCGAGCCCTCGAGGCCCCTGGCTTGTATTATGATGCTTGTATGACTTATTTATGTTGTAGAGTTGTGTTGTGATATCTTCCCGTGAGTCCCTGATCTTGATCGTACACATTTGCGTGCATGATTAGTGTACGATTGAATCGGGGGCGTCACAGTCATCGAGGAGGTTTACCGGTCTGGAGCCATCAAAATAAATAATCCAGAAGGTTGTCAATGGGCAACGAATAAAACATTATATCTTAGGTACGCCCATTAATGTTGAAAGTAATATTATCCAAACTTTGACACTGGAAGAACACATAATAGAGTCCTTCCGAAACACTCCAGAATCGTGAAAATAAGGATGAATAGAATATAATGATGGGGGTTATGTGGAGAAGACAAAAAAGGAGAAAGTCTCACATCAACGCGGCTAATCAACGGGCTATGGAGATGCCCATCAATTGATGTTAATGTGAGGAGTAGGGATTGCCATGCAACGGATGCACTAGAGCTATAAATGTATGAAAGCTCAACAAAAGAAACTAAGTGAGTGTGCATCCAACTTGCTTGCTCACGAAGACCTAGGGCATTTGAGGAAGCCCATTGTTGGAATATACAAGCCAAGTTCTATAACGAAATATTCCCACTAGTATATGAAAGTGACAAAACAAGAGACTATCTATCATGAAGATCATGGTGCTACTTTGAAGCACAAGTATGGAAAAAGATAGTAGCATTGCCCCTTTTATTTTCTATTTTTTGGGACCTTTTTTTTGGCCTTTCTCTTTTTTTTTCTTTTTTCTTTTGGGACAATGCTCTATGAATGATGATCATCACACTTCTATTTATTTACAACTCAATGATTACAACTAGAAACTAGAACAAAGTATGACTCTATATGAATGCCTCCGGCGGTGTACCGGGATGAGCAATGAATCAAGAGTGACATGTATGAAATAATATGCATGGTGGCTTTGCCACAAATACGATGTCAACTACATGATCATGCAAGGCAATATGACAATAATGAACGTGTCATGATAAACGGAACGGTGGAAAGTTGCATGGCAATATATCTCGGAATGGCTATGGAAATGCCATAATAGGTAGGTATGGTGGCTGTTTTGAGGAAGATATAAGGAGGTTTATGTGTGATAGAGCGTATCGTATCATGGGGTTTGGATTCACCGGTGAAGTTTGCACCAACTCTCAAGGTGAGAAAGGGCAATGCACGGTACCGAAGAGGCTAGCAATGATGGAAGATTGAGAGTGCGTATAATCCATGGACTCAACATTAGTCATAAAGAACTCACATACTTATTGCAAAAATCAACAAGTCATCAAAAACCAAGCACTACGCGCATGCTCCTAGGGGGATAGATTGGTAGGAAAATACCATCGCTCGTCCCCGACCGCCACTCATAAGGAGGACAATCAAAGAACACCTCATGTTTCATATTTGTTACATAACGTTTACCATACGTGCATGCTACGGGATTTGCAAACTTCAACACAAGTATTTCTCAAATTCACAACTACTCAACTAGCACAACTTTAATACCGCTACCTCCATATCTCAAAACAATTATCAAGCATCAAACTTCTCATAGTATTCAACACACTCATAAGAAAGTTTTTACTAATCTTGAATACCTAGCATATTAGGACTAATTTCACAATTAAAGCAAATTACCATGCTGTTTTGTAGGACTCTCAAAATAATATAAGTGAAGCATGAGAGAACAATAGTTTCTATAAAACAAATCCACCACCGTGCTCTAAGAGATATAAGTGAAGCACTAGAGCAAAAACTATATAGCTCAAAAGATATAAGTGAAGCACATAGAGTATTCTAATAAATTCCGAAGCATGTGTGTCTCTCTCAAAAGGTGTGTCCAGCAAGGATGATTGTGGTAAAATAAAAACGAAGACTCAAATCATACAAGACGCTCCAAGCAAAACACATATCATGTGGTGAATAAAAATATAGCTCCAAGTAAAGTTACCGATGGACGAAGACGAAAGAGGGGATGCCTTTCGGTGCATCCCCAAGCTTTGGATTTTTGGTGTCCTTATATTATCTTGGGGTGCCATGGGCATCCCCAATCTTAGGCTCTTGCCACTCCTTGTTCCATAATCCATTAAATACTTACCCAAAACTTGAAAACTTCACAACACAAAACTTAACAGAAAATCTCGTGAGCTCCGTTAGCGAAAGAAAACAAAACACCACTTCAAGGTACTGTAATGAACTCATTCTTTATTTATATTCGTATTAAATCTACTGTATTCCAACTTCTCTATGGTTTATAAACTCTTTTACTAGCCATAGATTCATCAAAATAAGCAAACAACAAATGAAAAACAGAATCTGTCAAAAACAGAACAGTCTGTAGTAATCTGTAACTAACGCAAACTTCTTGAACTCAGAAAAATCTACCAAAATAGGAAGACTTAGACAATTTGTTTATTGATCTACTGAAATTGGAATCAGTATTTTATCACGTTCTGGTGATTTTTAACAATTGTTTTCGTGAACAGAAATTTTCTGGAATTTTCAGCAAGATCAAATAACTATCATCCAAGAAGATCCTATAGGTTTAACTTGGCACAAACACTAATTAAAACATAAAAACTAATCTAACCAGAGGCTAGATCAAATATTTATTCCTAAACAGAAGCAAAAAGAAAAAAACTAAAATAAAATTGGGTTGCCTCCCAACAAGCGCTATCGTTTAACCCCTAGGTAGGCATAAAAACAAGGATAGATCTAAGTATTGCCATATTTGGTGGGCAATTCTTCAATAAGACACCTATAACCCCTAGGAGTTTATTTCTTTTTATTAATTATCAAACTCCTAGGCACAAAATAAAGAAAATCGTTCGTAGCAAATGGTTCCTTAATGATAGCAAAAAGATTGGGATGAACACTTATTGATTTTAAATCCGCAGTTTCCTTACTAGAGGATTCACCCTTATTTTTAGGAACATAAACAAGCTTGGCAATTTTGGTAGGAGGATTTGGAGTATTTTTAACGGAAGAAAAGGCAGACCCCAAGTTGGTGATAATTCCCTCAATTTTATCGATTCTAGTAGAATCTTGATCTATTCTTTCATTAACTATGGGTTCTTTTTCCTTAAAACTTTTCAGAGTAACTCCCACCTTAGATCCATATTGGGTAATTCGGTTGTGGATCCCTTTATCCAAATTCTCAATCAACTCTATAGTAGCAACTTTATTTTCAACTTTATTTCCAAAGTTAACATAGTTCCATTAACCAAAAGAGGTGGTGAGCCAAACAAATCTATCATAGCATTATAAGAATCAAAAGTAAGGCTACCCAAGAAATTCCCTCCGGTAATGGTATCAAGAATATATCTGTACCAAGGAGTAGCGCCTACATAAAAATTGCGGAGAAGAACGGAAGTAGATTGCTTCCTGGTAAATCTATTTTGAGCATTGTAAATTCTATACCAAGCGTCTTTTAAATTTTCTCCCTCCCTTTGCTTAAAATTAAGAACTTCATTCTCGGGAGACAACGGACAAGCTAAGGGACTAGCCATAACGACAAGGTAAGCAAAAAAAGGCGACGAATGGAAAAGAGAGGGCGAATAAAACAGCAAGGGTGAAGTGGGGGAGAGGAAAACAAGAGGCAAATGGCAAATAATGTAATGCGAGGGATAAGAGTTTGTGATGGGTACTTGGTATGTCTTGACTTGTGCGTAGACTCCCCGGCAACGGTGCCAGAAATCCTTCTTGCTACCTCTTGACAACTGCGTTGATTTTCCCTTGAAGAGGGAAGGGTGATGCAGTAAACTAGCGTAAGTATTTCCCTCAGTTTTTGAGAACCAAGGTATCAATCCAGTAGGAGACCACGCGCGAGTCCCACACACCTACACAAACAAATAAGAACCTCGCAACCAACGCGATAAAGGGGTTTTCAATCCCTTCACGGTGACTTACGAGAGTGAGATTTGATAGATATGATAAGATAATATTTTTGGTATTTTTATGGTAAAGAGTAAAAGTAAAGATTGCAAAAATAAACGGTGCTAGAAATAACTAAGCATTGGAAGATTAATATGATGGAAAATAGACCCGGGGGCCATAGGTTTCACTAGTGGCTTCTCTCAAAATAGCATAAGTATTACGGTGGGTAAACGAATTACTGTCGAGCAATTGATAGAATTGAGCATAGTTATGAGAATATCTAGGTATGATCATGTATATAGGCATCACGTCCGTGACAAGTAGACCGAAACGATTCTGCATCTACTACTATTACTCCACACATCGACCGCTATCAAGTATGCATCTAGAGTAGTAAGTTCATAAGAACAGAGTAATGCTTTAAGTAAGATGACATGATGTAGAGGGATAAACTCATGCAATATGATATAAACCCCATCTTTTTATCCTCGATGGCAACAATACAATATGTGTCATTCCCTTTCTGTCACTGGGATCGAGCACCGCAAGATTGAACCCAAAGCTAAGCACTTCTCCCATTGCAAGAAAAATCAACCTAGTAGGCCAAACCAAACTGATAATTCGAAGAGACTTGCAAAGATAACCAATCATACATAAAAGAATTCAGAGGAGATTCAAATATTGTTCATAGATAAACTTGATCGTAAACCCACAATTCATCGGATCTCGACAAACATACCGCAAAAGAAGATTACATCGAATAGATCTCCAAGAAGATCGAGGAGAAATTTGTATTGAGATCTAAAGAGAGAGAAGAAGCTATCTAGCTAATAACTATGGACCCGAAGGTCTGAGGTAAACTACTCACACATCATCGGAGAGGCTATGGTGTTGATGTAGAAGCCCTCCGTGATCAATGCCCCCTCCGGCGGAGCGCCGGAAAAGGCCCCAAGATGGGATCTCATGGGTACAGAAGGTTGCGCCGGTGGAAATAGGGTTTTGGCTCCGTATCTGATGTTTCTAGGGTACATGGGTATATATAGGAGGAAGAAGTACGTCGGTGGAGCAACGTGGACCCCACGAGGGCGGAGGGCGCGCCTGGGGGGGGGGGGTAGGCGCGCCCCCTGCCTCGTGCTCTTCTCGTTGATTACTTTACGTAGACTCCAAGTCCTCTGGATCACGTTTGTTCTGAAAATCACGTTCCCGAAGGTTTCATTCCGTTTCGACTCCGTTTGATATTCTTTTTCTGCGAAACACTGAAATAGGCAAAAAACAGCAATTCGGGCTGGGCCTCCGGTTAATAGGTTAGTCCCAAAAATAATATAAAAGTGTATAATAAAGCCCATTAAACATCCAAAACAGAATATAATATAGCATGGAACAATCAAAAATTATAGATACGTTGGAGACGTATCAACGTGGTACGGTAGGTAAATGGACTCCGAAAACTCCGCAAAAATATTTTTTATCAGTTTCGGAATATTTAAGAATTTTGGAAATAAAGAAACTCCCAGGAAGCGTCCCCTGGTTGTGCCCACCTGGGACACCTTCCGTACTCCGTTTTTCTCCCGTAGGATTGTCCTCCAAGATAAAAAAATCTATATATACTTCCCGAACCTGTTAATCACCGTATCGCGTAGAAATCCTCTGTTCTCTTTTCTTGCTGTTTCTGGTCAGATTTATCAAGCCAGGCATCATGTTTTCCTGCTCCTCCAACAACATGGAATAAGATGCTTGGCTGATGAAGATCGAGACGAAGAGGGAGGAGCCTTTGGGTGCCGTCAAAGGAGACAAGGGCAAGGAAGCTACAGTAGATCCATCCCCGGTGGCGGCACAAGAACTGCTGGCCGAGGAGGAGGAAGAACATATCCTTAAGCCCTACCTTACTCACCTTACTCCTACTGAGATTGAAGCTTTTCGCATCATTAAAATAGTTCTCATACAAAATAAGTATCTCACTCGCGAAAATATTCTACATCAAGAGCATATCACCTATCTCCGGAGCATCATCCGTCCGTCGGAGAATCTCTTGATCCTTAAGGATATGATCGTTTCATCACCACTACCAAAGGAGAACTGAGTATCGGGTATGGGCACTCCCCTTCGCGTCCGCCAAGCTTGGGGGAGGTGCCCCAGTATCGTATCATCCCACTATCTTTTTGCTTTTACTTATCTTAGTTCGATATTTTGCTTTAGATCAAATAAAGTTAGTTCGATCCTTTCTTATTTGAGAGTTTGCTTAGTGATCTATCATTGTAATCGTGTGCAAGTTATATAATAAAGTTTAGTTTGAGTTTTTGCTTTCTTTACTTTCATGTTGCAAATAAAGAAAAGAAATAAGAAAGAGAAGGAGAAAGGAAACAAATCAATAAGATCATATACTAATCCTATGGTAGGTGATAGCACCACATAAGGAAAAGTATAAGTAGGAAATTTTATTAGAGATTGGAAAACATAGCATTAGTTAATGATGCAAATCATGAAAGAATTAATAAGGGAAGAGAAGATTCACATATAAATATACTATCCTGGAAATCTTTTGTGATTGTGAGCCCTCATCAAAATATTGTATGCCAAAATTGTTGACGTTGGACAAGGAAGACAACTTAATGGTTTTTGTTTGTTTATATTCACATAGAAGTCATATTGTCATAGAGCCTTCAACATGTGGTGCTTGCCCCTATCTTTGCTAGCCAAAAATTCCGCACTAAGTAGACATACTACTTGTGCATCCAAAAACCCTTAAACCCAAATCTTATTTTCAAGTGTCCACCATACCTACCCAGGGATTGAGCAAGATCCCTCAAGTAAGTTGTCATCGGTGCAAAAAGGCCATAAAAATTGCTTCTAAATGTGTGAGATCATTTAGTGTAAGAGAAAATTGAGCGTTGCACAAACTTGGATGACAAAGAATAAAAGCGACAGACTGCATAATAAAGGTTGTCATCTTAAGGGGAAATACAACATGACGTTCTCTTGCACTAAGGGATTGAGCATACAAACAAATAAGCGCATGGCAACCACTGCTTCCCTTTGAGAAGGATCTATCCATTACTTTTATGTATTTACTTTCATGCAAAGAGTCAACGTTTTCCTTCTATTCCTTTTTATTTTTCTCATTTGGCAAGCATCATGTGGTGAGGAAAGATCTAGGCACATATGTCCAATTGAATATAGATAGCATGAGTTATTATTGTTGACATCACCCTTGAGGTGAGTACGTTGGGAGGCGAAACTTTAAGCCCCTATATTTCTATGTGTCCGGTTGAAACGTTTTGCTCATGGGTACGAGGTGAGTGTTAGCAATCATAGAAGACTATATGATAGTTGAGTATGTGGACTTGCCTAAGGCTCCGACACGTGACCCTTCCTGAAAAGATGATGAATTGTAGTTGCAAAGTTGACTGAGAACATAGTTTGTTGGTTTCTAATAGAGTTTTTGCTTTATACTTCGATTGTGTGATGAACTATTACTTATTCATGAGAAGTATATGATAAAAGTTCTATGATAAAAGTCCTATGTTTAATTTTGTTGCTGTTATAATAATCAACATTTTGCTTCTATGTCCGTATTTTGTTTTTATTGACACCTCTCTCTCAAAGCATGTGGGCATGTTTTTCGATTTTGGCTTTCGCTTGAGGACAAGCGAGGTCTAAGCTTGGGGGAGTTGATACGTCCATTTTGCATCATGTTTTCTTACTGTTATTTGTAATGTTTTTATCCATAATAATGCTTTTTGGAGTAATTCTAATGCCTTTTCTCTCATAATTTGCAAGGTACACACCAAGAGGGAGAATTCCGGCAGCTGGAAATCTGGACCTAGAAAAGCTACGTCAGGCCACCTATTCTGCACAACTCCAAACAAGCTAAAACATGACGGGGAAATTTTATGGAATATATAAGAATTACTTGAGCAAATAACTACAAGAGGGGGCCCACCAGGTGGGAACAACCCACCTGGGCGCGCCAGGGAGCCCAGGCGCGCCCTGGTGGGTTGTGCCCACCTCGGCCCACCTCCGGTGCCCATCTTCTGGAATATACGTCATTTTGACCTAGAAAACAATAAGGAGAAGACTTTCGGGACGGAGCGCCGCCGTCTCGAGGGGGAACTTGGGCAGGAGCACTTTTGCCCTCCGGCGGGGCGATTCCGCCGGGGGAACTTCCCTCCCGGAGGGGGAAATCATCGTCATCATCATCACCAACAACTCTCCCATCTTGGGGAGGGCAATCTCCATCAACATCTTCAACAACACCATCTCATCTCAAACCCTAGTTCATCTCTTGTGTTCAATCTTGTTACCAGAACTATAGATTGGTGCTTGTGGGTGACTAGTAGTGTTGATTACATCTTATAGTTGATCACTATATGGTTTATTTGGTGGAAGATTATATGTTCAAATCCATTATGTTATTTAATACTCCTTTGATCATGAGCATGTTTATCATTTGTGAGTAGTTACTTTTGTTCTTGAGGTCACGGGAGAAATCATGTTGCAAGTAATCATGTGAATTTGATATGTGTTCGATATTTTGATAGTATGTATGTTGTTATTCCCTTAGTGGTGTCATGTGAATGTCGACTACATGACACTTCACCATATTTGGGCCTAAGGGAAGGCATTGTGGAGTAGCAATTAGATGATGGGCTGCGAGAGTGACAGAAGCTTAAACCCCAGTTTAGGCGCTATTCCGTAAGGGACCGATTGGATCCAAAAGTTTAATGCTATGGTTAGAATTTATTCTTAATACTTTTCTTATAGTTGCGGATGCTTGCGGAAGGGTTAATCATAAGTAGGAGGTTTGTTCAAGTAAGAACAGCACCTAAGCACCGGTCCACCCGCATATCAAATTATCGAAGTAGCGAATACAAATCGAACCAACATGATGAAAGTGACTAAATGAAATTCCCGTGTACCCCAAGAACACTTTGCTTATCATAAGAGTTGTTTTGGCCTGTCCTTTGCCTCAAAAGTATTGGGCTACCTTGCTGCATATTTGTTACTACTATCGTTACTTGCTCGTTAAAAATTATCTTGCTATCAAACTACTCCGCTACTTACAATTTCAGCACTTGCAGACATTACCTTGCTGAAAACCACTTGTCATTTCCTTCTGCTCCTTGTTGGGTTCGACACTCTTACTTATCGAAAAGAGCTACAGTTGATCCCCTATACTTGTGGGTCATCATGTGGCGCCGGCCGCACTCGTCGGAACATCCGCAAAAGCGTCTGGAGAACTCCATATTCGAGTGAGCAAGGCATATTTCTGACTGCTGAATTTACTGTGCAAAAGAAAGGGCTTACCAACCGCTATCTGTTCGGCCTGCTTGATCTCCTCACGAGCCACCGGGGATTCGGTCCGCGCCTCCTTGGCCCCCTGGAGAGCCTTGGCAAGATCGGCCGCTTGGTCCTTATTCTTCTCTTCCAAGGCATCGCACTTGCCAGCAGCATCTTTGAGCACTTCCTCCACTTCGTTCACCCGCTCCTCGTATCGGCGGCGGACGACCTCCTCGGCCTTTAAGTTCGCGGCCGCTTTGTCGGTGGCCGTCTGGCTCACCCGTGCCTGCTCCTTGGCTTCGGCAAGGGCGCTCTTCAAGGTCTCGACCTCGGCCGCAGTACCTGCAATATTGATCAGCGCAACACAGGAGATTAGACTCCGTACTCGCATATTACTTTAGGTGTGTAACCAATTTTTTCAAAAACATACCTGCCTCCTCATCAAACCGCTTGATGCGGACGAGATCCTCATCGACCAGCTCCAGCTTCCGCTTGAGTTCGGATACTTTAGCGGCCTGGGCGGTCGCCGCTAACAGTGAAGCCTGTTTATCAAAATAGACAAGTATGTTATCTCCTGCCAATATTACTAGATCCTGTGTTCGGCATTTTTCAAAAGCCGAATAGAGTCTCAGGGGCTACTATCTATACACATGCATATCTTTTATGACAAGCGGCTAAGAGTATTACATCGCATACCTCAAAGCCTGTTAATAGGCTGGTGAAGGCTTCATTCAGCCCGCTTTTGGCGGACTGAACCTTCTCAACCACCATACCCATCAGGGTACGGTGCTCCTCTACGACGGAGGCACGTTGTAGTGCTTCCATTAGAGGGTTTGGCGCCTCAGGATTAGTGGAGGTCGCCGTCGGAGTAGGCGCTCCCCCCTCTTTTGAAGGGGGCTGCTCTCTTGATTCCGGAGCCACATGGGTCTCCAGAATAGTGTTCGGCTGGGGGCCGGATTGGTCATGGCCCCCGTCGTCAGTCTCCATGGGGGCTGGTTCCCCCATGTTCTCGGCAGGCGAGGTGTTACCCTCCGGCGCCGTCTTGTCGGCCTCTCCCACCTTCCCCTGGACCGGAGAAGCTCTTCGGGACAACACTTCGGTGTCGTCCCTGGTGGCTGGAGGAGAGGCTCGCGGAGGCGTCTCGCTCTCCACCATCTCCGGCGCCAGAGAATTCCCCTCGGACATCGATGATTGGGGAAGGTCGCGGGTCGGACTGCAACGCAAAAATAATATGTTATATTACAATTATAAAAGGCTGGATATGTGTAAAACATCTGTACATACTTACGATGCGGCCAGGGGCTTCGACCTTGGGCGCCACTTAGGGATGGCTTCGGCATCTGAATCCGAGCCATCCGGGAGGGAGATCTTTCCCCTCTTGGACGCCTCCGCCTCTGGGTCTACGGAGGCCACCCTTTTCTTCTTCCTCCCCTTAAGGGGAGAATCACCTTCGACCTCCTCCTCTTCGTATTCATCTCCTTCAGGGGAGGAGGGAGCCTCGGTTTCTCCGAACATAGCGTCTGAAGTACCTTTACGATGGAGGCCACCTTTGGCCTCCTTGCTTTTCTTCTTGGCTTTCTTCTCCGGCGCCTGATAGGGCGCCGGGACCAGCATCCTCGTTAGCAGAGGAGTGGTGGGTTTTCGGGTAGCGGCGCTGGACACCTGATGCGCTCCGCCTTCGCCTTCCAACCCTGAATGAGGAATGGACATCTTAGTATACCCTCTGACTTATGGACCGAAATTGTGTTCGGAAGTAAAATACTTACCTTAGTAGCCGGATTCGCGCTGTCGAGACCAATGTCTTCGGTCTTCTCCGACCATGTCCTCTGGGCCTTGAAAACCAGTTTCCAGATCTCTTCGCGCGTTCTGTCAAAGAAGCGCTGTAGGGTCCGGGGGCCCTCCGGATTAAACTCCCACATTCGGATAGGCCGGCATTGGCATGGGAGGATCCGGTGGAAGAGCATCACCTGGATCACGTCGGTGTGGCTGGTATTCTTGTTTATCATACTCTTGATGCGCTTTTGCAACACCATCACTTCGTTGGACGACCCCCAGTCCAGACCCTTGTTGGTCCACGATGCGAGTCGCATTGGGGGCCCGGATCTGAATTCAGGAGCAGCCGCCCACTTGGTACCGCGGGGTTCGGTGATGTAGAACCACTCTTGCTGCCATACCTTCACGGTGTCCACGAAGGCTCCTTTGGGCCAAGTAGTATTGGGGAGCTTGCTCACCATGGCGCCGCCGCAGTCCGCATGCTGCCCATCGACCACCTTCGGCTTCACATTGAAGACTTTTAGCCAGAGGCCAAACTGTAGGGGGATGCGGAGTAGCGCCTCGCATACCACAATGAATGTCGAGATGTGGAGGAATGAATTTGGGGCTAGATCGTGGAAATCTAGACCGTAGTAGAACATCAAGCCGCGGACGAAGGGATGGAGGGGAAACCCTAGTCCACGGAGAAAGCGAGGGACGAATACAACCCTCTCGTCAGGCTCTTGAGTGGGGATGACTTGCTCTTTGGCAGGGAGTCTGTGTGAGATTTCCGCAGTCAAGTACCTCACCTCCCGGAGCTCTTTGATGTGCTTCTCCGTCACGGAGGAAGGCACCCACTTGCCTTGAGAACCATATCTGGACAGGGATGTAAGGATTGGTGGCGGTGGCAAAGATCGAGGCTTGGGCGCTGGAGCTCAAGGATGGGAAGGTTGAGGAAGGAAGAAGGCGTGAAGTGAAGAGAAGGGGTCTTTATCCGCTTATATAGGCCGTGAATATCAAACGCCTACCCCGCTAGCCTTAAAACTTGCCTATTCCCAAGGGGTCGGGCGAACAGCGCGGTTGGATTACCCAAACCCGTATTGATGAGAATCCCGCAATAAGGGGACACAATCTTTGCTTTGACAAGACATGTCAATGGAGGCTGCACCTCGAAACACGAAGCGAGAGGCCAAGAAAACGGTTTGAAATAATAAAGAGGCCAGACGTAACATTTTGCCAAAAAAGCTGTCACTAGAAATGCCTTGTTTTGATTAAGTATTGTGCCCTTGCGGTTGAAGGTTGTAACTGTTATACAGAGCCGGATACAGTTCTCTTGTTCAGAAGACAGCTTTGAAGTATTCGGAGGAGGAACCCGCCTTGCAATGCCGAAGAAAATCTGCGTACCTAACACATCGTCATCGAAAGACTGGTTCAGGGGCTACTGAGGGAGTCCTGGATTATGGGGTCCTCGGGTGTCTGGGCTGTGTAGCATGGGCCGGACTAATGGGCCATGAAGATACAAGATGGAAGGCCTTCCTCCATGTCCGGATGGGACTCTCCTTTCCGTGGATGGCAAGCTTGACGTCCGGATGTATAGTTTCCTTTCTTTGTAAACCGACCCTGTACAACCCTAGGCCCATCCAGTGGTTGCGCCGAGATCGGCCGGTTTTGACACCGACAGTGGTTGCGCCGGACTGAGCCTAACAGACCGTGGCAGGGCCTCCCCATGATCAACGACAACATAGCCAAGCGGGTCTTTGACGGTCTGGTGAGTATTTGTAACACCCCTAGTATCATGCTACAGTAATCTCATGCCTGATGATGCCATGTCATCATAATGAAGTTGCTAATCCTCACTTTGATTCAAAACCAATTCAAATTCAATTTTAAAATAAAGTCAAATAAATTATTTCTCCCAAACAGTAAAACAAAAATGTTCGTTGGGTTGCAAATATTCACTAACTAAATGTCATGAGTGATTCAACATCATTTGAGATAGCCAATTTCCCCTGGGAATTAAAGCAGTTCCAAATCAGCATTTTTAATGCTTTTCCATTTGTGAAAAATCCAAATCAATTCAAACTCCTCCCAAACTTTTTGTGGCTGGTGCCAAATATTGTAATGTATTTATTTGGCAAAGTCCCACATTTTACAGAACTCCTTATGGCAGCTCAAATATTGCATAGCATTTTTTCTGTAAAAAGAAAGGAGCAAAAGAAAAGGAAAAAGACAAAAGAAAATTAAAAGGGGAGCCCCCCGGCCTAGCTGGGCCTCGAGCCAGCGAGTCGGCCCACCCCGCACTTCCCCTAGCCTATATGGCCCTATCCTCTCCCCGAAACCCTAGCTACTCACTCGATCCACCACTCCCCCCCGTTCCCCACTCCCTCCCACGATCTGGATCGGGGGCAAGACCCCATCGTGCTCGCCCCTCGCCCCCGACGCCCGCGTTGACCGCCATTGCCGACCCCGCCGCTGATCCTCGACGCCGGCGCCCCGCGGCCCACCTCGCCGGAGAACCCCCCCCTTTCCC
>NC_057799.1:391966545-391968324 GCF_018294505.1 Triticum aestivum | reverse complement strand
GCCTCCGGCCGCCCTGCTGCATGTCGGCAGCCGTGGCCCTCCCATGCTCCGCCCGGTCGCAGCCGCCGGAGCTCAACGCCGGCGCGCTGGCGCCCGCGCCCGCCAGCCGCCCCTTGTTGCCCAGTCGGGTGCGCCCCCGCGGGCTAGCGCCCGTTCGGGCTATGCCCGTTAGCGCCCGTGCCCGCTATGGCCACTGGGCCACTGCCAAACGGGGCCCACTGCCCAGAACGTTAAAAAAAGAAACGAAAATGAAATTAGTAAAATTACTAATTAACTAATCAATTAATTAGTGAATTAATTAAGTTGATTAACTGTTTAACCAAACTAATTAAGATTAGTTACCCTAATCAATTAGTTAAACTAATTAACCCGGTTTAGCTAACTCGAGTCTATGACCAGTGGGACCCACGTGTCAGTCTGACCAGTCAATGGTCAGAGTTGACTGCTGACGTCATAAATGCAATTTAGAATTAAAATAATCTGTTAATTCTAGAAAATGATTTAAAGCTTTCAAAATTAATATAAAATAATCCGTAACTCGGATGGAAAAACTTCGTACACGAAAGTTGCTCAAAACAACGAGACAAATCCGGTTACGCAGCCCGTTCATCCGCCACACATCCCTAGGATAGCAAACACGCAACCTTTGCCCTCCGGTTCATCTGTCCGAAAACGCGGAACACCGGGGATACTTTCCCGGATGTTTCCCCCCTTCGCCGGTATCACCTACCACTACGTTAGGTCACCCCTAGCACCACATATTGCCGTGTCTTGCTTTGTGTTACATTTGATTGCTCTGTTATTTATTGTGTTCCCCCTCCGTTACTTCTTTCCGGTAGGCTCTGAGACCGGTGCCGATGTCCACCGAAGATGACCCCTCCTTCTTGCCAGAGCAACCAGGCAAGCCCCCCCTTGATCACCATATATCGCCTATTCTTCTATATACTGCTTGCATTAGAGTAGTGTAGCATGTTACTGCTTTCGGTTAATCCTATTCTGCTGCATAACCTGTCATTGTTGCTACAGTTGTTACCCTTACCTGCTATCCTACTACTTAGAATAGGATAACACCCCCAGTATCATGCTACAGTAATCTCATGCCTGATGATGCCATGTCATCATAATGAAGTTGCTAATCCTCACTTTGATTCAAAACCAATTCAAATTCAATTTTAAAATAAAGTGAAATAAATTATTTCTCCCAAACAGTAAAACAAAAATGTTCGTTGGGTTGCAAATATTCACTAACTAAATGTCATGAGTGATTCAACATCATTTGAGATAGCCAATTTCCCCTAGGAATTAAAGCAGTTCCAAATCAGCATTTTTAATGCTTTTCCATTTGTGAAAAATCCAAATCAATTCAAACTCCTCCCAAACTTTTTGTGGCAGGTGCCAAATATTGTACTATATTTATTTGGCCAAGTCCCACATTTTAGAGAACTCCTTTTGGCAGCTCAAAAATTGCATAGCATTTTTTCTGTAAAAAGAAAAGAGCAAAAGAAAAGGAAAAGGACAAAAGAAAATTAGAAGGGGAGCCCCCCGGCCTAGCTAAGCCAGCGAGTCGGCCCACCCCGCACTTCCCCTGGCCTATATGGCCCTATCCTCTCCCCGAAACCCTAGCTATTCACTCGATCCACCACTCCCCCCACCCCCGTTCCCTACTCCCTCCCACGATCTGGATCGGGGGCACGACCCCATCGTGCTCGCCCCTCGCCCCCGACGCCCGAGTTGACCGCCATCGCCGACCCCGCCGCTGATCCTTGACGCCGGCGCCCC
>NC_057799.1:391964005-391965710 GCF_018294505.1 Triticum aestivum | reverse complement strand
CCCTCTCATGCTCCGCCCGGTCGCAGCCGCCGGAGCTCAACGTCGGCGCGCTGGCGCCCGCGCCCGCCAGCCGCCCCTTGTTGCCCAGTCGGGTGCGCCCCCGCGGGCTAGCGCCCGTTCGGGCTGTGCCCGTTAGCGCCCGTGCCCGCTAAGGCCACTGGGCCACTGCCAAACGGGGCCCACTGCCCAGAACGTTAAAAAAAAGAAACGAAAATGAAATTAGTAAAATTACTAATTAATTAATCAATTAATTAGTGAATTAATTAGTGAATTAATTAAGTTGATTAACTGTTTAACCAAACTAATTAAGATTAGTTACCCTAATCAATTAGTTAAACTAATTAACCCGGTTTAGCTAACTCGAGTCTATGACTAGTGGGACCCACGTGTCAGTCTGACCAGTCAATGGTCAGAGTTGACTGCTGACGTCATAAATGCAATTTTGAATTAAAATAATCTGTTAATTCTAGAAAATGATTTAAAGCTTTCAAAATTAATATAAAATAATCCGTAACTCGGATGGAAAAACTTTGTACATGAAAGTTGCTCAGAACAACGAGACGAATCCGGTTACGCAGCCCGTTCGTCCGCCACACATCCCTAGCATAGCAAACACGCAACCTTCCCCCTCCGGTTCATCTGTCCGAAAACGCGGAACACCGGGGATACTTTCCCGGATGTTTCCCCCCTTCGCCGGTATCACCTACCACTACGTTAGGTCACCCGTAGCACCGCATATTGTCGTGTCTTGCTTTGTGTTACATTTGATTGCTCTGTTATTTATTGTGTTCTCCCTCCGTTACTTCTTTCCGGTGGACTCTGAGACCGGTGCCGATGTCCACCGAAGATGACCCCTCCTTGCCAGAGCAACCAGGCAAGCCCCCCCCCTTGATCACCATATATCGCCTATTCTTCTATATACTGCTTGCATTAGAGTAGTGTAGCATGTTACTGCTTTCGGTTAATCCTATTCTGCTGCATAACCTGTCATTGTTGCTACAGTTGTTACCCTTACCTGCTATCCTACTACTTAGAATAGGATAACACCCCCAGTATCATGCTACAGTAATCTCATGCCTGATGATGCCATGTCATCACAATGAAGTTGCTAATCCTCACTTTGATTCAAAACCAATTCAAATTCAATTTTAAAATAAAGTCAAATAAATTATTTCTCCCAAACAGTAAAACAAAAATGTTCGTTGGGTTGCAAATATTCACTAACTAAATGTCATGAGTGACTCAACATCATTTGAGATAGCCACTTTCCCCTGGGAATTAAACCAGTTCCAAATCAGCATTTTTAATGCTTTTCCATTTGTGAAAAATCCAAATCAATTGAAACTCCTCCCAAACTTTTTGTGGCAGGTACCAAATATTGTAATGTATTTATTTGGCCAAGTCCCACATTTTAGAGAACTCCTTTTGGCAGCTCAAAAATTGCATAGCATTTTTTTCTGTAAAAAGAAAAGAGCAAAAGAAAAGGAAAAGGACAAAAGAAAATTCGAAGGGGAGCCCCCCGGCCTAGCTAAGCCTCGAGCCAGCGAGTCGGCCCACCCCGCACTTCCCCTGGCCTATATGGCCCTATCCTCTCCCCGAAACCCTAGCTACTCACCCGATCCACCACTCCCCCCACCCCCGTTCCCCACTCCCTCCCACGATCTGGATCGGGGGCACGACCCCATCGTGCTCGCCCCTCGCCCCC
>NC_057799.1:391907843-391963307 GCF_018294505.1 Triticum aestivum | reverse complement strand
CTCGCGTGCCCGTCGTCCGCCTTCGGTCGTCCTGCTGCATGTTGGCTGCCGCGGCCCTCCCCATGCTCCGCCCGCTCGCAGCCGCCTGAGCTCAACGCCGGCGCGCTGGCGCCCGCGCCCGCCAGCCGCCCCTTGTTGCCCAGTCGGGTGCGCCCCCGCGGGCTAGCGTCCGTGCCCGCCATGGCCTCTGGGCCACTGCCAAACGGGGCCCACTGCCGAGAACATTAAAAAAATGAAAATGAAATTAGTAAAATTACTAATTAATTAATCAATTAATTAGTGAATTAATTAAGTTGATTAACTGTTTAACCAAACTAATTAAGATTAGTTAACCTAATCAATTAGTTAAACTAGCTAACCCGGTTTCGCTAACTCGAGTCTATGACCAGTGGGACCCACGTGTCAGTCTGACCAGTCAACGGTCAGAGTTGACTGCTGATGTCATGCTGACGTCATAAATGCAATTTCGAATTAAAATAATATGTTAATTCTAGAAAATGATTTAAAGCTTTCAAAATTAATATAAAATAATCCGTAACTCGGATGGAAAAACTTTGTACATGAAAGTTGCTCAAAACAACGAGACGAATCCGGTTACGCAGCCCGTTCGTCCGCCACACATCCCTAGGATAGCAAACACGCAACCTTCCCCCTCCGGTTCATCTGTCCGAAAACGCGGAACACCGGGGATACTTTCCCGAATGTTTCCCCCCTTCGCCGGTATCACCTACCACTACGTTAGGTCACCCCTAGCACCGCATATTGCCGTGTCTTGCTTTGTGTTACATTTGATTGCTCTGTTATTTATTGTGTTCCCCCTCCGTTACTTCTTTCCAGTAGACTCTGAGACCAGTGCCGATGTCCGTGTGTTCGACTACACCGAAGATGACCCCTCCTTCTTGCCAGAGCAACCAGGCAAGCCCCCCCCCTTGATCACCAGATATCGCCTATTCTTCTCTATACTGCTTGCATTAGAGTAGTGTAGCATGTTACTGCTTTCGGTTAATCCTATTCTGCTGCATAACCTGTCATTGTTGCTACAGTTGTTACCCTTACCTGCTATCCTAGTGCTTAGAATAGGAAGCTAGTTTTTCCATCAGTGGCCCTACATTCTTGTCCGTCTGCCATGCTATACTATCGGGCCGTGATCACTAGGGAGGTGATCACGGGTATATACTATATACTTTATATACATGACACATGTGGTGACTAAAGTCGGGTCGGCTCGTTGAGTACCCGCAAGTGATTCTGATGAGGGGGCTGAAAGGACAGGTGGCTCCATCCCGGTAGAGGTGGGCCTGGGTTCCTGACGGCCCCCGACTGTTACTTTGTGGCGGAGCGACAGGGCAGGTTGAGACCACCTAGGAGAGAGGTGGGCCTGGCCCTGGTCGGCGTTCGCGGATACTTAACACGCTTAACGAGATCTTGGTATTTGATCTGAGTCTGGCCATTTGGTCTATACACACTAACCAACTACGCGGGAACAGTTATGGGCACTCGACGTCGTGGTATCAGCCGAAGCCTTCGTGACGTCAGCGACGGAGCGGCGCGCGCCGGATGGGACTGGAACGCCTGCTAGGCTAGGTCTGCTTCCGGCCGCCCTCGCAACATGCAGGTGTGCAATGGGCGATGGGCCCAGACCCCTGCGCCATAGGATTTAGACCGGCGTGCTGACCTCTCTGTTGTGCCTAGGTGGGGCTGCGACGTGTTGATCTTACGAGGCCGGGCATGACCCAGGAAAGTGTGTCCGGCCAAATGGGATCGAGCGTGTTGGGTTATGTGGTGCACCCCTGCAGGGAAGTTTATCTATTGGAATAGCCATGTCCCTCGGTAAAAGGACGACCCAGAGTTGTACCTTGACCTTATGACAACTAGAACCAGATACTTAATAAAACACACCCTTCCAAGTGCCAGATATAACCCGGTGATCGCTCTCTAACAGGGTGACGAGGAGGGGATCGCCGGGTAGGATTATGCTATGCGATGCTACTTGGTGAACTTACCATCTACTCTCTCCTACATGCTGCAAGATGGAGGTGGCCAGAAGCGTAGTCTTCGACAGGATTAGCTATCCCCCTCTTATTCTGGCATTCTGCAGTTCAGTCCACCAATATGGCCCTTTACACATATATCCATGCATATGTAGTGTAGCTCCTTGCTTGCGAGTACTTTGGATGAGTACTCACGGTTGCTTTTATCCCTCTTTTCCCCCTTTCCCCTTCTACCTGGTTGTCGCAACCAGATGCCGGAGCCCAGGTGCCAGACGCCACCGTCGACGACGACTCCTACTACACCGGAGGTGCCTACTACTATGTGCAGCCCGCTGACGACGAGCAGGAGTAGTTAGGAGGATCCCAGGCAGGAGGCTTGCACCTCTTTCGATCTGTATCCCAGTTTGTGCTAGTATTCTTAAGGTATACTTGTTTAACTAATGTCTGTACTCAGATATTGTTGCTTCCGCTGACTCGTCTATGATCGAGCACTTGTATTCGCGCCCTCGGGGCCCCTGGCTTGTATTATGATGCTTGTATGACTTATTTATGTTTTAGAGTTGTGTTGTGATATCTTCCCGTGAGTCCCTGATCTTGATCGTACACGTTTGCGTGTATGATTAGTGTACGGTCAAATCGGCGGCGGCATAGTATTAAGGTTGGCGATGGAAACAGAGTCTTGTTCTAGAGCGACAGGTGGATCTCCGGTTTTGCAGTAATCGACTTTGCCCCGCTGGTCCACAACTGTTTAGATGTTCGCACGCGCAACCATCGGACTGCTCTACATGCACTGGAGAATGATGCGTGGCTGCAAGATATCAATGGTGACCTACCCTTTTTCGCACACTTGCAGTTCATTCATCTTAGCCATGCAATTGCATTGGTACCGAGGGACTCCCAGGTGGAAGATCAATTTTCTTGGCCGGCCGATGCTTCTGGCACCTACACTGCTCGATCTGTCTATCAGAGACTGTGCATGGGGATGGAGAAATCCTCTTTCACGACTTGTATTTGGAGGAGCTGGGCTTCCCTCAGGTGCAAGATTTTCATGTGGCTGGCCGGCCAACATCGTATTTGGACCTCGGATCAACGTGTCAGGCACGGTCTGCAGGATCATCCTTCGCCCTGCTACAGCTGTCTTCAAGGAGAAGACAATGCAGAGCACATTTTGATCCAGCGTGTCTATGCGAGGGAGGTTTGGTTCTATTGCCTTACCGAGTGCAACATTGAGGCTCCGGAACCAGGCACGGGCAGCACGATGATGGATTGGTGGCTGCGGGCAAGGAGCCTATTCCATCAAGCTGAATGTCGCAGTTTCGACACCGTGTTCTTGATCACGGTGTGGGCTCTATGGAAGCAGCGAAACGCCCGAGTTTTCAATAGAACGCGGCAGGTCAAGTCGCCCAGGCAGCTGTGGCGCCAAATTGCTTCAGAGGTACAGGAGCTTCAAAGAGCAAGGATAGGAGTCGAAGGTCTCGGGCGTTTTGTGAGAGGGTAACTTAGCGAGTTAAGTAGGAGTCCGCTTGCATGGATGTTCGCATCCATTGCTAGCTTCTTCTAAATCACTCTTCTGCCATCTATAAAAATATGGTACGGTATTGGCATACTCTCGAAAAAAACAATTGTCAAGTTTGCGGTTTAATAAAAGCAACGACAGCTCAACCTGCATTCAAATTTTGCACAAATTCATATTAAAATTGTATATTATAATTTTGTATCAAATATGCCGGCCAATTTTGCAATAAATATTTTGTACCACACCTACAAACGGTGACGGTTATGAACGCCGTCACTAGCATATGGTCCCACATGTAAGAAGCCATGTGACCCACATATGGACCCACCTACCAACATCCATGTCAACACCAAAATGGGCCCACATGTTAGAATCGTTGACCGGTCAGATGACACATCGTCACCCAAAATACAATGCCTAGTCCCACATGTAAGCAGCCAGGTCAACATCTTATGGGCCCATATGTCAGCAACGTTGACCGGTCAAAACTGGCAGTGACTTATTACGGACGGGATAGTCGGCAATAAAACCCACGGCGGACCCACATGGAAGCAACCATGTCAGCAATTGCTTGCCCGAGTTGTCAGAATCTTTCACCGCCAAACCCGTGGACCGATCACTGGTGATGGATTATTGTCACCAAAAATGATCTTAGGTGACCGATTGGCCTATCATAGATGACATTCTGGGCCATCGCCGAAAACGGCCATTAGTGACAATTTTGAGTTCGTGACCTAAGACACGATCTTGCTTGACGGAGGAAGTGGTACAGTCAAGATTTTATTTTTTATGATGGCGCTTTAGTGACAGTGGGGGGTGATGGCCGGAAAACGTCACCGTGGAATTTTCCGTGACGAAAAACGGTATTACATGTCACAAGTGAAACGTTGCAAAATAGAGCAAATTTGTAGTGCAATGGCGGTCTAAACCCGTATAAAAATCCCTATATCCTTTGCCTAGTTTACTCAAAGAATCCAGAGCGTTTTAGCCCCTGGCCAAACACAAAAGTACAGGATACCCCCCTGATATGTGGTGTCCTGAGTTTACAGTCTGACGATTCCCATCTACACATAGTGTTCTTTCATGATGGTAGCATGTTAGAGTTAAAGATTAATCTTCATAATTTTATTCAAGATGTAATTCTAATCTGTTCACATTACTATTATCTATTTTGTACACCTGTTAATGATCATGATGGATATACAAACACATCCATTTTGTGAAGTTTGAGAAGCTAATTAGTCTTCTAAAGATTCAGAAGAAAAACATATTTATGCAGTTGTGCAAATAGTATAAGGAGTCTTTATATTGCATCTTTGTTACCAATTGGAGGTCCAATTGGCATATCAAATTGTGCATAATTTGCATCGAATTTCTGATAAATATTTACAATTATGATAGATACATGTTTCTCTAGATGAAAATATTTTGTTTTCAATATTTATCCTGCGTATTTAGGATGAGTGTAAATATTTTCAGCCAAAGGATATAGTGTGATGTTTCCAATTTCAATAAATATGGGATTGGTGGATCCAAAGTTTTCAATTGTTCAAAAATGACAGGGGACACTAAGAAATTACAATTTATTTCAAAGATTGGAATGTGGCGCTCTTTCCATCCATTTGTATGTACTTACATTGTTAGTGATGTTATATGTCATCTCAATTTTATGTGAACCTTCATCGTTACTAGAATAGTCACATTGCATAGAGTTCATAATGAGGATCTTATTGATGGAATATAGTTCCTTTTATTCTGAGGATAAGTACCGGAAAATAACATATTTGGATAAATTTATAATATTATGTATCTCTGGTCCCTATGATTTCTCACCGCAGAATATTGTTCAACATATGTATCCGTTACAAAGGTCCTAACTTGAGGTATTAGCTTACTATAGGAGGTAGTTTAAATTACAAAACCAGTTGTGCGTTTGACTTACTAGAAGTTGTTTCATTAATCGCATCATGTAGTTTCTCTAAGGGAAACGCTTCCATCCGGCGGACCGGCCGAGCGTTGGGCCGATCCCTCGCTCGCGAGACGCATACGCTCGTGGGACCAGGCACCACTTCCTTTTTCTTCCCTTCGTCTACCTTTCCCCTTTTCGTTTTCTTTGTCGTCGCCATGGATGCCCTCGCACTACCCCGCCCTCCCGTGCCCCACACCCGCGCTGCCGTGTGCGTGCTTCTGGAACCCGCGATTTGCGTCGCGACATACATCCGCCGCGCAAGGGTGCGACCGCGAGCCGCCATGGCTGGAGTCTCCTTCTTCCTCCCGCTCTAAAGACAACCCTCACCTCCCGGGGCACACAAGGGCTGGAACGACACCTGGCAGTGCTGCAACGGCGATGGACGGATGCAGCGACGAGTAGTAGCGCCGGACTCACGGAGCTAATGCTGGAACCGCCAAATCGATGGCGGCAACCGCTGCCAAAAAGTTTCAACCCTATATGAATAAAGCTTCAACCGGCTACAGAGAAAGCTTCTTCTGGCACTGCCCATCCGAGGAAAACTACAACCATTAACATGGAATGCTAAAACCTAAGATGAAAAAAGCTTCAACCCAGCGACCAGCATAAAAAAGTTGCAGCCGGCGTCGCCCCGTGCTACAACCGTTGTCGGCAGAAACTACAACCAGCCATGGTAGAGCTGCAAGCCCACGACGACTCGTGTCATGGCTGGCAGTGCAAAAAGCTGCAACCGGCGTCGCCCTGTGCTACGACCATCTCCATGGAAGCTACAATCGGCCATGGCGGAGCTGCAAGCCTACGGCGACTCGTGTCATAGCTGGCACTTGGCAGTGCAAAAAGCTGGAACCAGCGTCAACCCGTGCTGCAACGGTCTTCAGTGGAAGCTACAATCAGCCATGGCGAGCCGTGACCTAGCGCGATAGCACCGAGGATGCTGCAACCCGCGAGGAACCGTCGGAGCTCCTTCTTGTGACCACGATCGGGCGGGTGCTGCAACCGGTCCGCCACACGTTGGAACCTTCACTCGCCGTTGATGCAACCGGCTACGGTAGGAGCAGCGACTAGTGAGGATGTTGCGACCGGTGGGCTGTTTTGCTGGAACCGACGACGCGTTTTGCTGCATGGGGGCGGATACACGCGGGGCACGAGCGATGCTAACCGTCGAGCCAACGAGGGGTCCAGCGAGCTGCGCGGCGAGCGGCATAGTGAGCTCACGAGGGGCGCCATGGAGCTAGAGGCGGGAGGCCACGAGGGGGTGAACAAGCAATCAGGGGATGTGCGTGAACTGGTGTGGTCTGCGACAAAGAAGAAGAGGGATGTGCGCGAGGCTTTTCTAGAGGCTAAATCCCATGGTCCTGAGCGTGCGTATCGTGCGGCTGGGCTGCGACCAGCCCAAATTTGGACCGGTGCGCCGGCGCCTAGCACCCGCCTTTTTTTATCAAAATAATCGCCTGCGTTAGGTCATTACAGGTGGCCTGACATTTTTTGAGTTGAAACCGCCTCCGTGGAACGCCTCTAATATTTGTTTATGTATGTAAGTGTAGTACTGTTTACACCACACATGCTCATATGTATATCTAAAAAATATCTGTTAATATTCGTGCATGATGCACATAATAGCAAGAAAATATTTTTCTGTATGGTATTAAGGGGTTTAGGCAAATTATTTTCTTCATGAAAATCTACACAATTTGATTTATAACGTTGTGATATAATCCCTCCACTTCGTAAATATCTTGAGACACAGGAAACCAACTAAGAAGGTATTCCTTTCGTTCGAAAATACTTGTAATCAAAATGGATAAAAAAAGAAGTATCTAGAACTAATATACGTCTAGATAAAATGACAAGTATTTTTAGACGGAGGGAGTATTTACCTGGTCAATTTCTCAGATTGCAAGAGCTTCTCAAAGTGTTATTAATTCATTTTAATAGACTGTCAAGACGAAGACTTGGTAGTGCCACGTATCTGTACTCAGTGCTGACACGTAGATGAAGGACTCAAGTGTCAAGTCCACTTCCCACAACCACGTCGCTCTCAGTTGAGATCACTTGACTTGTCAGACGCTCTTCACCGTTTCCTTGAGGACGGGACGGGATTTCTTCCCCTCGGCACAGCTTCAGATTTCTTCACCGTTCCAGTCGACTTGAGAGCTTAAAATTTTCCCTTTTTAGCTAGTAGGGCAGAGGAATCTGACATATATATCGGGGATCGATCGAACGTCCTAATGGCGGAGATCGTAGCTTCCGCGGCCGTCAGCGAGGCGCTCAGCAGGATCTCCTCCTTCCTCATCGACAAGTACCGTGACCGGAATAGCTCAAGCGAGAGAGATGACGCGGAGAGGCTGGAGATGGCGCACATCAGGATGGAGGCCGCGCTGGAGGCGTTCGGCAAGTGGCCACCGGCCACGGACGTCCCGCTCCTACGCTGGCGGAACAAGCTGAAGCGCGCCGCCGACGAGTGCGACGCCGTCCTCCGCCGATGCAAGCGCCGCACCGTTGAAGACCAAGGGGTAAGGCAGTGCTCCTCCTTCGCAGCGCGGATCGCTCACGCCACGAGATCCTTCTTCTCCTCGTCCTCGTCCTCCCCCTCTGGACACAACGACGGCGAGCCGTCGATTGACTGCTCGGAAGCCGTCGTCCGGAGGTACGAGAGGTTCGCGGACGGCGCCGGCGAGTTCCTGAGGTTCGTGGAGCACGGCAGCGTGCGCCGCCAGATGTTGATCCTCGATCCCCTCGCGGGGCACCTCCTCGCGGGCAGAGCTTTCCAGTACGAGGTCTCTCAGGGAAACCGGCGCTACTACTTCGCGGGGCGGCCCATGAGTCCCGCAGAGCATGGGTTAGAGGGCGGGGTGCTGCTCCGGTGCCGTGACCACGAGGCGCCGGAGCACAACTTCGTGCTCGGAATTCTGATGCGCCTCACGGAGAGCACGGACGTGGCCGCGGTCGTGGCCGAGTGCCTGGGGTCGCGGTTGCTCGCCCCTCACCTGAAGCCCGACGCCGATGCCGCCACGCAAGAGCTCGACCGGGTGCACACCCGGGGCATGCATTGCTACCCGTTTCTTGCCTCAACCGACCCGGCGTATTGGAACTTCCACTTGTTAGAGACCCGACGGGCTCGCCCAGACCCACTGTGCTGCAAAGGAGGACACGACCACAAAAACTGCAGCGGCGCCATGACGAGATTGTCAGGCGCATTTCCAGAGCCGGTGATCAAATTGTTCGTGCAGCGCCATGTCTCGGCAAGGGAGCGGAGGCAAAGCAGGACGAGGAGGAAGAAGAAGACATCGCCGTCGGCTGATGTTGGTAATGGCCTGCAGCTTACAACCGTCTTCGCGCCACACATGCCCACGGAGGAGCTGCCTTCTGGAGTCGAGAGCATCGTGGTCGAGGTGATCGACGGGAGCCGGAATGAGCAGGTCTTGCATGAAAACGTTGGGTTGCACGAGCTGGAAGGGTTGCTGCTGCCGGGCGCGATTGGGCGTCTCTGCCACGAGGTTGCAGCCGCACAAGTATCGCAGCCGGCGCGTGAGGTGTTCTGGAGGTCTGGACATGGCGTGGCCTACCTTTGCGTCGAGAAGTCCGGCACCGACATGGCGATGTGCAGGGCAACCCAGTGGCAGTTTTGAAGATGGCTTTCTTGAACAACAGCATTAAGACTTGATATTGTACTTTATTTATGAGAGATAAGGCCTGGTTTGGCAACACGGGTTTTCCAAAACCATGGTAATTGAAAACCTTGGTATTCCAATGTGTGGGCAATGAATACTTTGGTTTCTAAAAACCGCAATTTTTCTCAGTTTTGAAATAGTGATGTTTGGCAACTGCAGTTTTTCTTAGTTTCTTGGTTTTGACCACTCGTTGTATGGATAGTCCTAGATATATCTAGTTGAACCAAATTGAGCTACAGCAAAGGAGTTATACAACGACATGATCAGCTTCTGCTAATTAACGGCCGTTGCATGCCTATAGCCTTGTCATGCACGCGAACATCCTCTAGATGCTAGGATATGTTGTTGAGTAATCTTGTATCTCTGGCCACATGAAATCGATCGGCTAGCTAGCTTAGACTGCTGTGTATAACTTTGCTCAGTATCAATCGATCTACTCCAAGGTCTAAGCCTTCGCTAAATCTTTTGTATGTGTACACGCAGAGTATTTAACAAAAACTACCACATTTCGTGAAAACGTGCTTACAAACTACCGCTTTGCAAATTTGTGCCAAAAACTACCACTTTCTCATTAATCCTTGACTAAAAACTACCATGTCTGAAAAGAGTCTGATTTGTCTCTTTTAAACGCGTTTCTAACTGGTTGGGCCCAAACAATAAGCGGGCTGGACGCTGACACTCCTCTCTCTTTCTCTTCAGCATTTCAACAAACATCTTACGTGCACCTGCACATGAAGCAGATAGCCAGCACCTTCACGCTGCTCGGGGCAGCCTCGTCCGATGGCCCCGGCGCCGGCCTCGCTGCCGGAGATGACGGCCATCATGTGAGCTTGCACTGATCCGCCCTGCACGCGAGGAAGAGGCAGCCGTTCGTGCTCTGCTTGCTCAAGTACGCCTGCCTTGGCGACAGCGAGCCGAGGGAGGCGGGCGGCCGGAGCGCGGCGTCCCCGATGTACTCAAGCCTCGCCGTCAGCCCTGCCGGCGACGCCGCCGGCGCCCTCGCTCTCGCCGTTCCCAAGATGGCCGCCATTGATAGGGTCGGAGGCAGCTGTTCGTGCTCTGCTTGCTCAAGTACGGCTGCCTCGGCGACGGCGAGCCAGGGGAGGCGGGCGGCCGGAGTGCGGCGTCCCCGGTGTACTCAAGCCTCACCGTCAGCCCTGCCGGCGACGCCGCCGTCGCCCTCGCTCTCACCGTTCCCAAGATGGCCGCCATTGATAGGGTCGGAGGAAGCTTGATAGAACTGTACGTCTCACCGTAGCCATTCCGTCGCCATACCCGTGACCAGGGACCTCGGCCTCCCCCGCTACGTAGCGTTCACCTCCTCCGCTGTGATGCTCTCCCTGCTTCGCTACTGCGGAGCGCGCCGAGCGGGACCGCGGTGACCGCGCGCGGAAAGGCCATGAGCAGCTCCCCGTCCGCGTCCAGCCCGCTTATGTGTGGGCCCAACCAGTCAGAAACGCGTTTAAAAGAGCCAAATCGGGCTCTTTTCAGACATGGCAGTTTTTAGTCAAGAATTAATAAGAAAATGGTAGTTTTTGGCACAAATTTGTAGAGTGGTAGTTTGTAGGCACGTTTCCACGAAATGTGGTAGTTTTTTTGTTAAATACTCGTACACGCACCATCCAATAGGATCGAACCTCTAGTATTCTCTAATGTACAAGCTGAACAATAGTCAACGATTGAAGACATCAACGGCAGTGTAGTCAAGCTTCCCATGTGGTAATCTTAATTTCGTGGGTGCGGAAGAGATGTGTGAGGAGGACCAGAAGAAATGGACTCGAGTGAGTGTTTCTCAGTTTACAAAAAAGAGGTTGAGACCTTTTTTTAGATACATGAAAAAAATTATGGTTTTAAATATAGCATGGTTTGTAAAACTAAAGTATTTGTCGAAGTCAAACACATCAAAGTATTTAAAACTGGGGTTTCTATAAAAACCATGGTATTCTTCTAAAACTCCAAAAATACTGAGCAACCAAACACAGCCTAAGGTTTAAGCACCGTGCCCTTCTTTGCATCTACCAAATGTTGTGGAAGATGGCTTGAACAACCGGCATTCAGTTTATTGGAAAGGTAAGCCGGCCTGAACTAATGTTGGTGGTCTGGCTGGAGGACCAGAGCCGAAGCCAAAGTCAAGTTTTGCTATGGTTCCTCTTCCAAAACCGTATGTGGACTGCCGATCGTCTGGCTGCTAGGGGATGGCCTCACTCGGGCCGGTGCACCCTCTGTGATCAGGAGATGGAGACCGCGGCGCACCTAAAATAGAGCAGTTTTGTGTGCAAAGCCCATATCAGTTTCGGCCAGTTTTACGTGGTATAGCCCAAAGCACCTCGCCGCGTACTTTCGCTGCGAAGCTGCTCGCAATAGTCAGTTTTCCCAGCGCTAACCCTGCCCTTTGTCCAGATTTACAACCAAATTGCCATCCGTCCTATTCCCCTGCGAGAGCTCCGGTTCTGCCAGATTTGTACGGACATCTAATTATATGTACGGATTATGAATTATAATGGACGGTCTAATCCTTTAGCTCTCTTTTGTACTCTCTCCGTCCCAAAATTCTTGTCTTATATTTGTCTAGATACGGATGTATCTAATACTAAAATGTGACTTGATACATCCGTATTTAGACAAATTTAAGACAAGAATTTTAGGACGGATGGAGTATGGATTATTAGTTATATGGACTATCTTTTGTATTGTACGGGCAATTGTGACTTGCATGGACTAGCGATGTGACAATATAATTCTTTTGCTCACTATTATTGTATGTATATATGAGCAAGAAAGTGAGAAAATTATTATTATAAGAGGTTTTATGCATTACCATAGAACAAATCATTCCCTGTCAGTCAAAATACCATTTAAACAATCTATTAACCCTGAATCAACAAGTTACACTGACCTCGATACTCTAAGGGCATTTCGGGCTTTTCATCAGCTCAAAGTCGTTTCCACAGCTGTGTTGCCAAACAGCTAACCTTCACTACAGTTGTTTCCTCAGCACAGCATTTTTGCCAGCAAAGCAAGTCCACAGCTGAAACTGTTGAAACTGAAGCCCAAACAAACACAGCCATAGGCTATCTGGGTTGCCCCTGGACTCTTCGCAGCCAAGGGATTCTGTGCTGGTCACTGGGCCTCCCTCGCTTATTGATTGGTGGAACAAAACAGCCAAGCAAATGAAGAACCCTGCGAGAAGAAACATGATCTTCAACAAAGTGTATGTAGCGTGGAACATCCGGAAAGAGTGGAATAAGAGCAACTCCAACGGGCCGACCCAAACGGATGGCGATTTTTCCGTTTTTTGTCCGTTTGGGTCGGCCAGGCGGACGACGTCCGCTTCCGCATTTGGGTCGGCGTATGCGCCCAACGCTCGCCCGACCCATTTTGACGGCACCGACAAAAAAAAAACGATGCATGCATATTTAAAATAAAAACAACTTAATTAAACATTAAAGCCGGCCAGGAAGGCCGGCGAGAGTCCACGCGTTTGATACGTCTCCGTCGTATCTACTTTTCCAAACACTTTTGCCCTTGTTTTGGACTCTAACTTGCATGATTTGAATGGAACTAACCCGGACTGACGCTGTTTTCAGCAGACATTCCATTGTGTTATTTATGTGCAGAAACAAAAGTTCTCGGAATGACCTGAAACTCCATGTAACATCTTTTTGAAAAATATTAAAAATACTGGAAGAAAAATCCACGTCAGGGGGCCCGCACCCTGTACACGAGGGTGGGGGGCGCGCCTGCCCCCCTGGGCGCGCCCCCCTGCCTCGTGGGCCCCCTGACGTTCCACCGACCTCAACTCCAACTCCATATATTCACTTTCGGGGAGAAAAGAAATCAGAGAGAAGGATTCATCGCGTTTTACGATACGGAGCCACCGCCAAGCCCTAAGACCTCTCGGGAGGGCTGATCTGGAGTTCGTTCGGGGCTCCGGAGAGGGGGATTCGTCGCCGTCGTCATCATCAACCATCCTCCATCACCAATTACATGACGCTCACCGCCGTGCGTGAGTAATTCCATCGTAGGCTTGCTGGACGGTGATGGGTTGGATGAGATCTATCATGTAATCGGGTTAGATTTGTTAGGGTTTGATCCCTAGTATCCACTATGTTCTGAGATTGATGTTACTATGACTTTGCTATGCTTAATGCTTAATCTGAACCTATTATGTTTTCATGAATATGTGAGTTCTTGATCGTATCTTGCAAGTCTATAGTCACCTACTATGTGTTATGATCCGGCAACCCCGAAGTGACAATAATCGGGACCACTCCCGGTGATGACCGTAGTTTGAGGAGTTCATGTATTCACTATGTGTTAATGCTTTGGTCCGGTACTCTATTAAAAGGAGGCCTTAATATCCCTTAGTTTCCGCTAGGACCCCGCTGCCACGGGAGGGTAGGACAAAAGATGTCATGCAAGTTCTTTTCCAAAAGCACGTATGACTATATTCGGAATACATGCCTACATTACATTGATGAATTGGAGCTAGTTCTGTGTCACCCTATGTTATGATTGTTACATGATGAACCGCATCCGGCATAATTCTCCATCACCGATCCAATGCCTACGAGCTTGTCACATATTGTTCTCCGCTTATTTACTTTTCCGTTGCTACTGTTACAATCACTACAAAACCCAAAAATATTACTTTTGCTACCGTTACCGTTACTTCCATATTACTTTGCTACTAAATACTTTGCTGCAGATACTAAGTTATCCAGGTGTGGTTGAATTGACAACTCAGCTGCTAATACTTGAGAATATTCTTTGGCTCCCCTTGTGTCGAATCAATAAATTTGGGTTGAATACTCTACCCTCGAAAACTGTTGCGATCCCTATACTTGTGGGTTATCAAGACTATTTTCTGGCGCCGTTGCCGGGGAGCATAGCTCTATTCTTTGAGTCACTTGGGATTTATATCTGCTGGTCACTATGAAGAACTTGAAAGACGCTAAGACAACAATTTATCCCTCAACTACGAGGGGAGGTAAGGAACTGCCATCTAGCTCTGCACTTGATTCACCTTCTGTTTTGAGTAAGCTTGCGACACCTAAACCTGCTTCTGCTATTCATTCTGATATGTCGCATGTTATTGATGATGCCACTTCTGCTATGCATGATACTTATGATGAAACTACTACTATGCTTGATACTACTATGCCACTTGGTGAATTTCTTGATGAACAACTTGCTAGGTCTAGAGAGAATGAAACTATTGAAACTGATAATATCAATGAAAGTGATGATGAAGACTCTCCCCCTAATAACTATGAATTGCATGTTGTTCCTGAGGGTTATGTTCTAGAAGAAGGAGCTGCTATAGCTATTTTAGCTTGCAATGATAGATATGATCTAAAGAGGTTATTAGCTAAATGGAAGTAGCGATCTCTTAATGCTAGAATGAAACCTGACCCTGCTTTTGCTACTTCACCTATCTGTGTTACTGATAAGGATTATGAATTCTCTGTTGATCCTGATATAATTACTTTGGTTGAATCTAATCCTTTTTATGGCTATGAATCTGAAACTGTTGTGGCACATCTTACTAAATTAAATGATATAGCCACCCTGTTCACTAATGATGAGAAATCTCGCTACCTTTATATCCTTAAAATATTTCCGTTCTCACTAAAGGGTGATGCTAAGATATGGTTTAATTCTCTTGATCCTGGTTGTGTGCGTAGTCCCAAGGATATGATTTATTACTTCTCTGCTAAATATTTCCCTGCTCATAAGAAACAAGCTTCTTTAAGGGAAATATATAATTTTGTGCAAATTGAAGAAGAGAGTCTCCCACAAGGTTGGGGGAGGCTTCTCCAATTACTTAATGCTTTGCCTGATCATCCTCTCAAGAAAAATGAAATACTTGATATCTTTTATAATGGACTAACCGATGCTTCTAGAGATTACCTGGATATTTGTGCTGGTTCTGTTTTCAGGGAAAGAACACCGGATGAAGCTGAAATTCTATTGAATAATATGCTGACAAATGAAAATAATTCGACACTTCCTGAGCCAGCTCCTGAGCCTATTCCTAAACCAACTCCGAAGAAAAGAGGTGTTCTATTTCTCAGTCCTGAAGATATGCAAGAGGCAAAGAAATCTATGAAAGAAAAAGGTATTAAAGCTGAAGATGTTAAGAATTTACCTCCTATTGAAGAAATACATGGTCTTAATTTACCGCCTGTTGAAGAAACATATGATCTTAATCCTTCACCTATTGAAGAAACTCATGGTCTTGATAACCCGACACAGGTAGTAAAGGTAAATTCTCTCTATAGATTTGATGAAGGTGATATTCCTCACTATAAGTCTGCTAGACAATGCTTAGAAGAGTTTGATAATTTTATTGTCAAACAAGAAAACTTCAATGCTTATATTGGTAGACAATTGAAATATAATTCCGATGCGCTTGAACACATGGGTGATTATATGTCTAGAGTTAAAGGTGAACTTAAACTCATTAGTAAACATGCTTCTATGGTTACCACTCAAGTAGAACAAGTACTTAAAGCTCAAAATGATTTGCCCAATGAATTAAATAGTAAGAATAATGATTATGCTGTTAGAGTGGCTACTAGAACTGGTAGAATGACTCAGGAACCTTTGTATCCTGAAGGCCACCCTAAGAGAATTGAGCAAGATTCTCAGAGAAATAATATTGATACACCTAGTCCTTCTAAAAAGAAGAAAAAGAAAAATGATAGGACTTTGCATGCTTCTAGCAAACCTATTACTGAACCACCTGAGAATCCAAATGATATATCTATTTCTGATGTTGAAACACAATCTGGTAATGAACATGAACCTAGTGATAATGTTAATGATGATGTTCATGATGATGCTCAACCTAGTAATGATAGTGATGTAGAAATTGAACCTGTTGTTGATCTTGATAACCCACAATCAAAGAATCAATGTTATGATAAGAGAGACTTTGTTGCTAGGAAACATGGTAAGGAAAGAGAACCATGGGTTCAGAAACCCATGCCTTTTCCTCCCAAACCATCCAAGAAAAAGGATGATGAGGATTTTGAGCGCTTTGCTGAAATGATTAGACCTATCTTTTTGCGTATGCGATTGACTGATATGCTCAAAATGAATCCTTATGCTAAGTATATGAAAGAAATTGTTACTTATAAAAGAAAGATACCAGAATCTGAAATTTCCACCATGCCTGCTAATTACACTTTTAAAGGTGGAATACCAAAGAAACTTGGAGATCCAGGAGTACCCACTATACCATGCTCCATTAAAAGAAATTATGTTAAAACTGCTTTATGTGATCTTGGAGCCGGTGCTAGTGTTATGCCTCTCTCTTTATACCCTAGACTTGATTTGAATAAGTTGACACCTACTGAAATATCTTTGCAAATGGATGATAAATCAACTGCTATACATGTCGGTATTTGTGAGGATGTGCCTGTTGTGGTTGCAAACGTTACTATTTTAACGGACTTTGTTATTCTTGATATTCCCGAGGACGATAGTATGTCTATTATTCTTGGAAGTCCTTTTTTGAATACTGCAGGGGCTGTTATCTATTGCAACAAAGGCAATGTCACTTTTCATGTTAATGGTAATGAGCATACGGTACACTTTCCGAGGAAACAACCTCAAGTCCATAGTATCAATTCTATTGGAAAAAATCCATCGATTATTTTTGGAGGTTTCGAATTTCCTCTTCCTACTGTCAAGAAGAAATATGATATTCTTATTATTGGGGATGTGCATATCCCCGTTGAGGTAACATAGTGTTATTCGAAATTTCTCCGGTTTCATATTATTCGGAATGAGTTTGTTAACAAGACTTGATCAACCTTGTTAGTGGATTCCTTTTGATGAGCATGAGATGGATGAAACTAGAAGGCACAACCTTCTGTACCCTCCTACTTTCTGTTATTTAGTTGAAATAAAGTAAAAATAGTATTTTTCTGTCTGTTTTCTGATTTACCCGTGCAATATAAAAATACTCCGAAAATAAAAGTTATCCAAATGCCCTGAAAATGGAATATGATTTTTTCTGGAATATTTGAGAATATCTGGCACTGAGAACACAGCAGGGGGATCAAGCACCTGGCCACGAGGGTCCAGGGCACGCCCCCTGCCTCGTGGTCCCATGGTGGCCCCCTCCACTTATTCCTGCATCCACACACTTCTTCTTCCTCCCAAAAAAATCACCATCTAGCTCAAGCACGAGTTCTAGCTCATTTTGCTGCGATTTTCGATCTCCTTGCTCAAAGCACCTCTCACAAAACTGCTTGGGGGGATTGTTCCTTGGTATGTGACTCCTCCATTGGTCCAATTAGTTTTTGTTCTAGTGCTCTATTCATTGCAAATTTGTGCTGCCTAGGTGACCATGTTCTTGAGCTTGCATGTCAAATTTATATGGTTCCAAGTAGTTCTAATGCATGATATAGTCTCTAGGCACTTGTAGGAGTAGTTGCTATCAATTTTGTTGAGCTTGGTTCACTTTTGTTTGAAGTTACTAAAAATTTCAGAAATTTTTCAGAGGAAGAAATATGCTTAGGAAAATGTACCAAGGTGGTTCTTCAAGGAAGCAAGGACCCAGGCTTGCAATGCGTGATGCTGACGATGAGCCACCAAGGGACGCTCCAGTGCGGCCTTGTGAATGGCCTTCAGAAAACTTTATGGATCGAGCGGGAATCAAGGAAGAATTTAACGCATATTTGCGTAACGCTGATCTTGTGAGCTTCGAGGAAGAAAAGTGCCGCCAGTACCACTATCTCACTAGTTCCTTTGTGAGGAGGTTTGAATTTTCATCTTCACGCAATTCTCCAACTGTCCTGTTTGATCTTTATGAGAAATCTTATACGATGGACTTAGAGGATTTTACCACTGCTTGCAAACTTCCACAATGGGGTAGTGCTAGTGAACCCCGCAAATCTAAATTTAGAAATTTTCTTGCTAGTATAACTGTGGGGGAATCTAGAGATATAGCACAAGCTACCATAGGGAGCATTCAGTTTCCTGCTATACATTATTTTGCTCTCTTCATAGGTAGGTGCATAAATGGTAAAGATGAAGCATGTCATATGTGTGTCCCTGACCTCAGTATTCTTAGGAGTGCTGTGTTAGGAGACAAATCTTATAATTTGGGAGCCATTGTTGCACGTAGGTTGCATCATAATAGATTTAATGGAGATTTCTTTGGCGGGATTTATGCAACCCGCTTAGCTGATTTTCTTGGTGTAACTGTCGTGGAATTGTCACGGCAGATGTCCTCGTGCAAGGACTTAGTCGTGGAGACATCGCAGCTAGGAAGCTTAAAGGGGTTAAACGGGACAAGGAACACGAGGGTTATACTGGTTCGGCCCCTTACGGTGAAGGTAAAAGCCTACGTCCAGTTGAGGTGGTATTGATTAGGGTTTCGATGACCAGGAGCTAAACCGTCCTGCCTGGTTATCGATTTTGTCTTACTTTTTCCCTAAACCGCCGCCGGGTCGTCCCTTTATATAGAGAGGTTGACGCCCAACGGCTCTCAGAGTCCCGGCCGGCTCATAACAGTGTCCGGCTCGGACTCTTAACTATTCTTGCCTTACACTACAAGTTTCACCCTAACGGCGGTTAACACTACGGGCTTTAAGCCATCTCCGGGTCTTAAGCCCATTATTGACCCGCCGTCTTCAAGTTTGGTGCTGGGCTTCGCGTGATGACCATTATGAGTAACCCGGCCCCTCCTGGGCAGGTGACTCTAATGGTTATATCCTCAACATTAGGCCCCAGATTGATTTGAACCGGTTCATGTCAATCTTCAATCCCTTTGAGAGAAAATCTTCCGGCTTATATTTGTGCGAAGGTTATAACCCGCCGTGACGTCATCTTCTGGATTCCTGGTAACCCGCCATGACGTCATCTTCCATTAAGTCCATTTTTTTATTCTGTCATACTCCAACGGATCTTTATCTTTAATGGCCATCCCGAAAATCGAGGCGCTTCTGTGGCGAGATAATCACGCCGTGGCCTCCTCGTTTCTCGCGCCCACTTATTAGCCGCACCTTATAAATAAGCCTGGCCCATAAGCCTTCATTCACTTGTCGCCTCCATCGTCTTCCTCCTCTGACACCCGAGAGCTCGAGCTCCGCCGCCGCCGCCGCTCTCCTGGTCTTCGTCAACCTCGGCCGCTGCATCACCCTGACCTGTCCAGAGAAACGGCGGCGACCTCCGCGACTCATCAGCACCCGTAAGTCCTTGCCACTCCATAGAGTAGATCCACATTAGGGTTCTTGCTGTTCTCCCCTGTTCTTTGCAGCTCGTCGCCATTTCTTCACAGTTTCTTCTACACGGCCCCCTTAGATCCAGAAGACATATAGAACTCGTGCGGATGTGGTTTCGCACCCATTTTCAATAGTAGCACGCCCCCTTTACTTGCAAAGAGATCCCCTTAGAGCTCATGAACTTCTCTGTATCAGCTTTCTAGGTCTAGAAATTTTTCCTTTTTAGCCGATTGTTTGATCCAAAATAATTACTGCGATCTGTGAAACTTGTTTGCGCCACACTTAGTAAAAAATTGCATCTGTTTAGCTATGGCGGCTCATATCTCCAGCTTAAAAGAGGCCACGCGCTGTAAAATTTCCGGCTCATTTATGATAAAGTTTTAGACAACTTGAATTACTCACGATGCCCTCAGCGGCTTAGATAACCCGACGCAATTAACCTGTCATTAGGCCCCTTCATAAGCCGCCATCTTGAATATTGAACTGTAAACTTCCTCCGGCTTACAGTTGAACCGGACATTTCCTTTTGTCATAGGCTTTCGTCTTTCACAATGCCACCCAAGGCTCCCAAGGCACCCATCACGTGCAACTGGATGAGATTCAATGTTACTGATGACACTTTAGCTGATTTCGTGAAGACGGGTTATCTGCCCAAGAAGGAGGTCATGTCTTATCGTGCCCCTGACCCGTCGGAGGAAAGACCTCAATCAAGAGATGGCGAGGTGGTGATATTTTCTGATCACATGAGCCGGGGCTTCGCACCTCCCGGCTCAAAATTCTTTAGAGATGTTCTGAACTTCTTCGATCTGCGGCCGCAAGACATAGGACCCAATTCCGTGTCGAATATTTGCAACTTTCAAGTATTCTGCGAAGTATATCTTGGAGAAGAGCCCGACCTACTGCTTTTTAGGGAGTTGTTTTATCTGAACCGCCAGAATGAGTGCGCCAACGGGCCTAGCTTGGATCTTGGCGGAATCTCCATCCAACGACTGAGAGATTGCCTTTTTCCTTATCCTGAGCCGCCAAGCGACCCAAAGGACTGGAACCAGACATGGTTCTACTGCCAAGATACCTCTCCGGCTGATGAGAGCCCTCTGCCCGGCTTTCGTGCCCTGCGTCTGGAGCCAACTCACCCCCTACCAGACAAACTATCTCAAGTTGAACGTCAACCACTGATCCCTACCATCAACAAGATTAAGGCTCTTCTGGGAAATGGCCTTAACAACGTTGATCTGGTCCGGGTCTGGATTTCTTGGCGGGTGATTCCCCTGAGTCGCCGCCCCGGCTTAATGTGTGATTACACGGGCCGGAAGGATGACCCTCTGCGGCACAGCTCCAACGATCTTCCTGAGGATGTCGTGGACGACATGACCAAGTCTCTCTTGAATGAGAGCTTAGCCGACTGCAGGAGGACCGGCTTAAGCCCCTTCTGCCAAGCTAACCCGGCTCCGGCGGTAAGCTACCAATCTGAGCACTTTACTTTCCATTTTAACAGTTCGTTTTAACTTCAAGGAAACCTTTATTGTATTTTTCCAGGCTAATGCCAAGTTCTGGAAGGTCAAGTATGACCATGAGGCTGCTAAAAAAGCCAGGAAGGCTAAGAAAGCCGCCAGGAGAGCCGCTCCCTGTAAGAAGGGAAGTAGGCCTAGCGCCTCAGAGCTGCTTCAGTTGGATGATAGCTCCGAGTCAGAGGTAACCCTTGATTCGTTAGGCTCCTATTCTGCTTTTCGTCTGTTTTTTAACCACCTTATTGACTTGATTATCCGCAGGATGATACCGGAGCGAGTAACCCGGTGACTGAAGAGGTAACTATACTTTCCTCCGACTCGGACCCCTTGCCAAGGCTGAAAGTCCGAAGAGTAACCCGGAAAGTAAGATTTTCGCATCCTTTAGCTTATCAAGATCCTCAATTTCTTTTGAAGCAACAGATTCATGAGAGCCGGAGGCAAACCCGGGCCAGCAAGGATGCAGACCTCTCCTCCGGCATACCCGAGGCATCAAGAAAGCGCCGGACTGAGGTTATCTCCAACTTGTACCCTTTCATCCTTTAGCGGGCATCACTCGTCAACCACTCAATTCGTCTGATTCAAAATATCAGGAAACTTCACCTTCCTCTGGTGACTCCATGCAATCTAACCTGCCGGCTTTCAAGACCGCACCCGGGTAATGATAATCATCTCATTTGTGCTTATCTTATTTATGCTTTTTGTACTAATCTTTTGACTTTCAGTGCCCAAGCCAAGATCAGTAAAAGGGCCAAGAAAAATAAGCCGGTCGAAGAGCCGGTCTTGACTGGACCGGAAGCTTCTGCTCATGAGCCGCCATCTGCACCAGCTCCGGACACCGCCGCCTCAACTAAAGAACAAACCATGGCGGGTTCCAACAACCCGGAGATTCCCAGCTCAGCTCAACCGGCCGATGACCCGGATGTGGTGATTACCTGGACTGAATATGTTGAGCCGGGACGACCCACTGTGCTGGCCAGATGCTCTGCCAAGGAAGAGCTGCTAGAGCGCCGCCGGGCTAGACTAGAGATCACTGACTATGCTAACTTGAACATTGGAGACATTGTTTCTGGTTACATTGGTCAAGTGCACAACAACCGGGACCTGGAGATTGATATGGTGAAGCCGATACAGCAAAAATCTGAGGTACAACCCTCTTGCTTACTCCATAGTCAGTCTTACTATGCTAGCCCCCAAGTCTATTATTTATGATAGAATATGTTGTAGACTTAACTTCCGGCTTACCTTCATGAACCAGCAATTGTAAATAGAATCTTTCAGCTTACATTAGCCCCCAAGTGCCAAGTGTCTTTGCTTGCAAAGTGCTTGGGACTTTAATGTTGCATAATAATCACTCATACTATAACCCGGAATTTGTACAGGCTGCCTGCAAGAAATTTGAAGCTGAAATTTCTGAGCTGAAGAACCGCCTGAAGACTCAGGAAACTGAGACCCGGAAGGCCAACGCTAAATTTGAGTTAAGTGTTGCTGCACAAGAAAAGCTGAAGAAGAAATTTGAAACCGAAAGAAAGACTTGGGCCGAGGAGAAAACTACTTTGGTCAGCCGGGCCGAACAAGCGGAGGCTGCTCTGACGGAGAGAACCGCCGAACTCTCCGGCTTAAAGCGCCATGTGTCACAGATGGTCACCGCAATCTTAGGTAAGTCATTCTGCAAGCCTTTAACAAGCTTACATTCTTTATGTCTTAGAAATCCCACAATTGCCATCAGTTCACCTAACTTTGTTATGCAGGTCCCAGAAGCTCCAACCTTAATCAGAATGTTCTGACCAAGTTGAAGGCCGTGTACACCTTGGTGGAGCAACTCTACACCGGGTCACAGCATGCGTTAGCCGTTGAGGCTCTGTCCAACGAGGTTCCGACTCACCTGGCGGATGTACTCAGGCGGCTTGCCGTTCTTCCTCAGCGCTTCCAAGAGCTAAGACGGGCCTCTGCAAGAGCCGGAGCTATAGCTGCTTTGAACCGGGCCAAGGCTTTTCTTCCGGAGCTAGACCCGGCCGACATCGCTCTTGGATACCCCAGCCTGAAGGAAGACGGTACCCCCTTTGATCAAAAAGACTTTGCTGCCTGTGTGAAGAGCGTGCGCCCGGTGGCCACCCTGATTGGGAATGACACCGACCTTACCAAGTACCAGCCGGGCTACGACGCGGAAAATCAGAGGATCCCCACTCCACGTTATGAAGCCATCAGCTTGATCCCTCCGACTCGTAAGCATACCTTCGCCCCAGAAGTTGACCCGGCCGGGTTAATTGATGACGAGGCTCAATTTGAAGCTTTGAGCGGCATTGACTCGAAATAATCAACCTTCCAGGTCATGGAATCAGCCGGAGGAGCGGAGAGGGATGAGCCGGAAACTTCAACTCAACAAGCACCTTGACTTTTAGGCAGCTCATGGTTACACCTTAAAACAATGCCTCACCTTTTAGACTCAGGGAGTCTTGTAATAGAGTAGGACAAACACTTAATTTTGTCGTGCCATCGTGCACGTGTTGAATGCTTAACTCCATTTAAGCTGCTTCTTCATATTCCTCCGGGTTATAATTGATCATTTTATTTTCCTTAAGCTCGAATAGCTGTCTCTAACCATCCTTCTTAGAAAACAAGTCACAAGTCTCTGGGTGGCTTACTGCATCGAGAATCATAAACCTTATATAACCCGGAATATGAACCAAAGTAACCAAAGACTGGCCCTCAATTATGTCCTTGACGTAACCATAATAGTATACTTACAAGCCTTCAAGTATACTTCCGGTTTATGTAACCCGAATAATGAGGTTAAGATCTCAACTCCGGTTCACCACCATCAATAATACTTACTATATGCTATCAACATTGTGAATCAAAATTAAGCCGACGAAGTAAGAGCCGCCCTTGCACACTGTTGATATGACCAAAAGAACTTGTTGTAAGTCAGGAGATCAAAAACTTAGGGGCTTCTGGTTCGAATACGACCAGAGAACCATCCCAAAGGGGTTAAGCTAAGATTCGAATGCGATCATATAACCCCCAGTGGCTTTGGCGTTGCCGATCAAGAGGGTACCGATAGCTATGTTCTCTTTGGTTCGAATACGACCCATGTGTGAACAGGAAGCCCCCAAATGACCTTAAGAGTTGTTTAACGACGCTGATTCGAATACGATCCACGTCGGCTCCCAAAGGGGGTTGAGCTATGATTCAAATATGATCAAAGAAAACTCCCCAATGAGCTCGGAAATTTGCCAATCAAATGGGTATCGACAGCTATGTTCTCTTTGGTTCGAATGCGACCTATGTTTGAACAGGAAGCCCCCAGGTGATTATATTGTTTACGGCTAGATTCTAATACGATCATAAGCCGGATCCACCTCCAAGTGACCATGTGATGTTGTAATGGAAATAACACGTTTACCTTTGGAAGAGAAAAGGACAGAGGTCCTGCTTTATTATTTATCATAATATATACATGGCTATAGAAATATGTACATTATGAGAGCCGGTGGCTCAAGTGTAATAAGGCCAAAGCTGAGCTATGTTCCACGGCCGACGGGTCTCTTCCTCCGACTTGCGTGAATCTTTGTGCTCCCGAACGTCGATAAGGTAGTATGACCCATTGTGCAAGTTCTTGCTGACCACAAAGGGCCCTTCCCAAGGCGGGGATAACTTGTGTGCATCTGTTTGATCTTGGATGAGCCGGAGCACCAGATCACCTTCCTGGAAGACCCGGGACTTAACCCGGCGGCTGTGATAATGGCGCAGGTCTTGTTGGTAAATCGCCGAGCGAGCTGCTGCCACATCACGCTGTTCGTCCAACAAGTCAAGAGCATCTTGGCACGCCCGTTCATTATCCGCCTCAACATAAGCCGCCACTCGAGGTGAGTCATGACGGATGTCGCTAGGGAGGACTGCTTCCGCTCCATAAACCATGAAGAAAGGCGTGTAACCCGTAGATCTGTTAGGAGTAGTATTAATGCTCCATAACACGGAGGGTAACTCGTCCACCCAACAACCCGGCGTCCGTTGCAAAGGGACCAAAAGCCGGGGCTTGATGCCCTTCAAGATCTCTTGATTAGCTCTCTCAGCTTGACCATTGGATTGAGGGTGAGCCACTGATGAAACATCAAGTCGAATATGCTCTCGTTGACAAAACTATTCCATGGCGCCTTTAGACAGACTGGTACCATTGTCAGTTATAATGCTGTGTGGAAAACCAAAGCGAAATATCACCTTTTTCATGAACTGAACCGCTGTGGCCGCATCACACTTGCTAACTGGCTCTGCCTCAACCCACTTTGTGAACTTGTCAACAGCCACCAAGAGGTGGGTCTTCTTATCCTTGGACCTTTTAAAAGGCCCAACCATATCAAGCCCCCAGACCGCAAATGGCCAAGTAATTGGAATCATCCTCAGGTCCTGAGCCGGCACATGAGCCCGTCGTGAGAAGCTCTGACAACCGTCACATCTACTGACCAAGTCCTCCGCATCAGCATGAGCCGTCAGCCAATAAAAACCATGACGAAAAGCCTTGGCCACAAGAGATTTTGAGCCGGCATGACGGCCACAATCCCCCTCGTGAATCTCACGCAAAATATCTTGGCCTTCCTCAGGGGAAACACAACGCTGGAAAGTTCCAGTGACACTGCGGCGATGTAGCTCACCATTGATAATTATCATTGACTTAGACCGCCGGGTTATTTGTCTGGCCAAAGTTTCATCCTCAGGCAACTCTCCCCGGGTCATGTAAGCCAAGTATGGTACTGTCCAGTCTGGGGTGATGTGGAGAGCCGCCACCAACTGTGCCTCCGGGTCAGGGACAGCCAAGTCTTCCTCTGTAGGCAACTTAACAGAAGGGTTATGCAAGATGTTCAAAAAAGTATTAGGTGGCACCGGCTTTCGCTGGGAGCCCAGCCGGCTTAATGCATCAGCCGCTTCGTTCTTCCTGCGATCAACGTGCTCTACTTGGTAACCTTGAAAGTGTCCAGCAATGGCATCAACTTCACGGTGATAAGCCGCCATGAGAGGGTCCTTGGAATCCCACTTGCCTGATACTTGTTGAGCCACTAAATCTGAGTCGCCGAAGCACCTTACCCGGCTCAAGCTCATCTCCTTAGCCATCCGAAGACCATGGAGCAAGGCCTCGTACTCAGCCGCATTGTTAGTACAGGGAAACATCAACCGTAGCACATAATGAAACTTGTCACCTTTAGGGGAAGTTAATACAACTCCAGCCCCCGAGCCCTCCAATTGCCTAGACCCGTCGAAGTGAGTAGTCCAATATGTATTATCCGGCTTTTCTTCAGGCACCTGCAGCTCTGTCCAATCGTTGATGAAATCCACCAAAGCTTGAGATTTAACAGCAGTGCGTGGTACGTATTTCAGACCATGAGGCCCAAGCTCTATAGCCCACTTAGCCACTCTTCCTGTGGCTTCTCTGTTTTGGATGATATCTCCAAGGGGAGCAGAACTAACCACAGTGATGGGGTGACCCTGGAAATAATGCTTAAGCTTCCGGCTTGCCATGAACACACCATAAACAAGCTTCTGCCAATGTGGATACCGCTGTTTGGACTCGATGAGCACTTCACTAACGTAGTAAACCGGCCGCTGAACCGGATATTCCTTACCTTCTTCCTTGCGCTCCACCACCACAGCCACACTGACGGCTCGTGTGTTAGCAGCTACATACAGTAATAAGGGCTCCTTGTCAACCGGAGCAACAAGAACTGGGGGCTCAGCCAGCTGTCTCTTCAAATCCTCAAAAGCAGCATTAGCAGCATCATTCCAGATAAATTCATCAGTTTTCTTCATCAACTGGTACAGTGGAATGGCCTTTTCACCCAAACGGCTTATAAACCGGCTCAAAGCAGCGATGCGGCCTGCCAGACGCTGGACGTCGTTTACACACGCCGGCTTAGCCAGAGAGGTGATTGCCTTGATTTTTTCCGGGTTAGCTTCAATGCCTCTGTTAGAAACCAGGAAACCCAAGAGCTTACCTGCGGGAACACCAAAAACACACTTGGCCGGGTTAAGCATCATCTTGTAAACCCGGAGATTATCGAAGGTTTCTCTAAGGTCATCTACTAGGGTCTCCTTCTCCCTAGACTTAACCACGATATAATCCACAGAGGCATGAACATTGCGCCCAATCTGGTTATGAAGACAATTCTGCACACAACGCTGATAAGTCGCCTGTGCACTCTTGAGTCCAAAAGGCATAGACACATAACAGAAGGCTCCAAAGGGAGTGATGAACGTCGTCTTCTCCTGGTCCTTAACTGCCATTTCAATCTGATGGTATCCAGAATAAGCATCCAAAAAACTTAAGCGCTCACAACCCGCCGTAGCATCAATGATTTGATCAATACGGGGGAGAGCAAAAGGATCAGCCGGACACGCCTTGTTTAAGTCCGTGTAGTCCACACACATCCGCCAGGTGCCATTCTTCTTGAGCACAAGCACCGGGTTAGCTAACCATTCTGGATGAAAGACTGCGACAATAAACCCGGCCGCCAAGAGCCGGGCCACCTCCCCACCAATGGCTTTCCGCCTCTCCTCATTAAACCGCTGAAGGAATTGCCTGACCGGCTTAAATTTTGGATCAATATTGAGAGTGTGCTCAGCGAGTTCTCTAGGTACACCTGGCATGTCAGAAGGTTTCCATGCAAAAATGTCCCTATTCTCACGGATGAACTCGATGAGCGCGCTTTCCTATTTTGGATCCAGATTGGCACTGATGCTAAACTGCTGAGATGAGTCACCTGGAACGAAATCAACAAGTTTAGTCTCATCAGCTGACTTAAATTCCATGGCCGGCTCATGCTCCGTGGTCGGCTTTTTCAGAGATGTCATATCTGTTGGGTCAACATTGTCCTTGTAAAACTTCAACTCCTTTGTTGCACAAACAGATTCTGCATAGGCCGCGTCACCTTCCTCACACTCCAAGGCTATCTTTCGGCTGCCATGAACCGTAATGGTCCCATTGTGACCCGGTATCTTGAGCTGTAAATATACGTAACACGGCCGTGCCATGAACTTGGCGTAAGCCGGCCGCCCAAATATGGCATGATATGGACTTCTTATCTTGACCACCTCAAAGGTCAATTTTTCCGCCCTGTAGTTGTACTCATCTCCAAAGACCACTTCCAGCTCGATCTTACCAACTGGATAAGCCGACTTACCAGGCACCACACCATGGAAAACAGTATTGGACTGGCTGAGGTTCTTATCAATCAACCCCATACGACAGAAGGTCTCATAATAGAGGATGTTGATGCTGCTGCCTCCATCCATGAGCACCTTAGTGAACTTATATCCTCCCACCTGAGGAGCCACTACCAGGGCCAGGTGACCCGGATTATCAACCCGGGGAGGGTGATCCTCCCTACTCCACACAATAGGCTGCTCAGGCCATCTTAAATAGCGTGGAACCGCCGGCTCAACAGCATTCACAGCCCTCTTATGAAGCTTCTGATCTCGCTTACACAGACTGGTGGTAAACACATGATACTGTCCACCATTGAGCTGGTTTGGATTGGTCTGGTATCCCCCCTGCTGCTGTTGATGACCCTGGCCGGACTGCTGATTAAAGCCCCCTTGAACATTCTAAGGATTGGAATTTGAGCCGCCGCCCGGGCCATGAAAGCCGCCAGCGCCTGAGCCGCCGCCCGAGCCATTGTTGTCATTAAAGGCATTGGAATTCTTAAAGGCCTTCATGATTGCGCAATCTTTCCATAGATGAGTAGCGGGCTTCTCCCTAGAGCCATGCCTTGGACAAGGCTCATTTAACAACTGCTCAAGCGTTGGGCCTGAACCGCCGGCTCGGGGAGGTGGCCTCCCCTTACGTCGCTGGTTGTTACCCTGCGAGCTGGCGTTGGCCACAAACTCTATGCTGCCATCAGCCTTACGCTTGCTACCTCCTTGGTTCGCCGGGTTATGCTGAGGACCCTTGCCATTGCCGTTCTTCTTTCCCTTCCCTGTCCTTTCATCATCTGACGCGGGATCCTTGGTACTATCAGAGTCGGCGTACTTGACGAGAGCCGCCATCAGCGTACCCATATCATTGCAATCGCGCTTGAGCCGCCCGAGTTTCATCTTCAGGGGTAGGAAACGACAATTTTGCTCCAACATTAAGACTGCAAAGCCGGCATCCATCTTATCAGATGAATGTATTATCTCTTTGACCCGGCGAACCCAATGGGTTGTAGACTCACCCTCTTGCTGTTTACAGTTAGTCAAATCCACAATTGACATAGACTGCCTACAGGTATCTTTGAAGTTTTGGATGAACCGGGCTTTCAGCTCAGCCCAAGACCCGATAGAATTCGGTGGCAGCCCTTTCAACCAAGTGCGGGCAGTCCCATCTAACATCATGGTGAAGTACTTGGCCATTGCCGCTTCGCTGACCTCCAGCAACTCCATGGCCATCTCGTAACTCTCGATCCAGGCTCCGGGTTGTAAATCAGCCGTGTAATTAGGCACCTTCCTAGGCCCTTTGAAATCCTTGGGCAGACGTTCATTGTGGAGAGCCGACACCAGACAAGGGACACCCCCAGTCCTCGTAGGTATACCCGCATCGATGGAAGCCGTCGGATAAGCCGGGGGTGGCTGGTAAGCCGTCAACTGAGGCACCTGCTCCGCCTCTTGCCGTGCTCTGTCTTGGTCTACCACGTGAAAGGCTCCGTTATGAGCCGGGGCGTGGCCAGGAGGCAAGTCATGGCGTCGGAAATTACTTGAGCCGGTCGCTGAGACCATGTGTCTGCTATAACTCGGGCTCCGGCCTGGACGAGGGTTTGAATGAATCCTGTCCCGGCTATAAGAATATGCCTCTTGCTGCGCCAGAGCCGTCTGAAGGAGTTCTCTGACCCGGCGGGTTTCAACCGCCGTTGGAGAGTCACCATCAATTGGGAGAGCCGCCAGCCGCACCGCCGCGGCGACCATGTTTTCCAACGGGTTGGCATAATGACCCGGTGGTATTGGTACGTACTGAGGCGGGGCAGGGTTCACCCGGGGAGGTCCCATCACTTGGGGCTGAATTGGCGTCCCAGCCCCGGGCACTATGATCTCTGGCGGGTTACTAGACCCCGCACCCGACGTGTTGAAGAGGTTTCGAGGATCGTAAACCAGAGGGAGTCGAGATTGGGCCATTTGATGCCTCCTTCTCATGACCTCATTGGACGCGTTTTGATCCATCGTGAGCCGGAAGGACTGTGCCTGAATCAGCTGATTCTGGGCGTCGAGAGCCGCCCTCTCTGCAGCCATCCTGATCCCGTCCGCCACCAGATCCTCCTTGGCCTTTGCTAGATCCAACTTTAACTGTGCTACTTCCGCGTCATGCTGAACTTGATCCGCCGGAGCAACCGTAGCGGTCAACAGGGCCGCCATCTTGTCTGTGAGATCCATCAGCACCTGAGCCGGCGAGGGCACAGGGCTTCCTGACCCAGCGGCGGGGCTTTGAACAGGTTGTGCGCCGGCCATGAAGATTCCAACCCGTCTCGGCGGCTCAAAGGGGTCCGGAATGCTGTGGCCATCAGAACAACCCCTGAGCCTGCCATCCTGAAGTTGATACAACGAGTTTGACTCATCAGTAGACGACTCGCCATCAGAGCCGGCGGCCGTCTCATCACCCGATCCAGATCCTTCAGAGAGTCCTCCATGGACACATCCCACGAAAGCATGCTTCAAAGCAGGTAGAGCCCGGGCGGGTCGTGCACGCTGAGCCGTCTCGATGAGATCGGCGCAGAGATCCAGAAAAAGGCTCAGGGCCCGGCTCACCAATCTTGCCAATGAAGACATGAATTCCGCCGAAGGGGACCCGGTACCCGTACTCGATTGAGCCGACGTCGGGGCCCCAGTTTGCATCGTCGATGTAGAGCTTGCCGCGATGACTCTTGGTCATCCGGCCCATCGCGTATCCCTTGAGCCCTTCGAAGCTGCCCTTCAAGAACTCAAATCCACCGTGCGCTGGCCCCACGGTGGGCGCCAACTGTCGTGGAATTGTCACGGCAGATGTCCTCGTGCAAGGACTTAGTCATGGAGCCATCGCAGCTAGGAAGCTTAAAGGGGTTAAACGGGACAAGGAACACGAGGGTTATACTGGTTCGGCCCCTTACGGTGAAGGTAAAAGCCTACGTCCAGTTGAGGTGGTATTGATTAGGGTTTCGATGACCAGGAGCTAAACCGTCCAGCCTGGTTATTGATTTTGTCTTACTTTTTCCCTAAACTGCCGCCGGGTCGTCCCTTTATATAGAGAGGTTGACGCCCAGCGGCTCTCAGAGTCCCGGCCGGCTCATAACAGTGTCCGGCTCGGACTCTTAACTATTCTTGCCTTACACTACAAGTTTCACCCTAACGGCGGTTAACACTACGGGCTTTAAGCCATCTCCGGGTCTTAAGCCCATTATTGACCCGCCGTCTTCAAGTTTGGTGCTGGGCTTCGCGTGATGACCATTATGAGTAACCCGGCCCCTCCTGGGCGGGTGACTCTAATGGTTATATCCTCAACAGTAACCATACGCAATGATGATATTGAATTGCCTCCTGCTTACCTAGACTTTAATGCTATGGTTCACCACCAGTTTGTCGAGAGGAATGAATCACCTCTCCGGTATCGCTTAATCTTTGACAGACGCCGTGCTGTCCGTATTACTCTCCCTGCTCCTGCCTTCTTTGATTATCAGGCAAAAGGAAGACATTTTGTTACCAGAGAGGAGGCAGATGAGTACGAGAGGAGGGCAGAGGCAGCTCGCCGCCACACTGCAGCCTAGGAGGCAATAACTGCCGCATCGCAGTACGACCCCAACTACAACTATGGATATCCGCCAGGCCATCCGTGGCAATAAACCAGCTTAGGCCAAAAGCCTAAGCTTGGGGGAGTACGTATTTCCCACTGACATTACATTCATGTTCACACACTCATTGCTAGATGTCGGTGCTCATACTCTTTCATTGTATTATCCATGCTAGTTTATTTTATTTTTCTTGCTTTCTTCTTGTGTGTTTTATAAACTTTAAGAAAAACCAAAAAAATTAGTAGTAGCTTTTAGTTAGTTTACTTTTCATGCTGTAGTAGTAGTAATTAAAAAGAAAACCCAAAAAGATTTCCTGTTCTTCTTTTTGCTTGTTGGGAGCTTTCCCGTGTAAATAGTTTTATTTCTTTCCTTTTCTTTGGGGGTCGATAGGAGAAGACCATAATTAAATTGTTGAAGTGGCTCTTGCATTATTGTTAATTTAACCAAGAGCCCATATTGCCTTGTCTTCTCCTGTTTATTAAATGCTCGCAGATTCCAGCTTAGTCCAATGCACATGCACTCTTATTATTATTCACATCGTTCGGTCGTGCAAGTGAAAGGCAATTATGACGATATATGATGGACTGGCTGAGATGAGAAAAGCTGGTATGAACTCGACCTCTCTTGTTTTTGTAAATATGATTAGTTCATCGTTCCTGATTCAGCTTATTATGAATAAACATTTTTGCAATGACAATTAGAGATCATAGTTGCTCGTGCCAAGCTTGATTAGTTATGAGTTATAATGGTTTATCTTGCGTGCCAACATGCTATTAAAATGGTTGTGATGTGGTATAGTGGGGTGGTATCCTCCTTTGAATGATTTAATTGACTCGACTTGGCACATGTTCAAACATGTAGTTGAAACAAATCAACATAGCCTTCACGATATTTATGTTCATGGTGGATTATATCCTACTCATGCTTGTACTCAATGTTTATTAATTTTAATGCATGTTCATGACTATGGTCGCTCTCTAGTTGGTCGCTTCCCAGTCTTTTGCTAGCCTTCACTTGTACTAAGCGGGAATACTGCTTGTGCATCCAATTCCTTAAACCCCAAAGTTATTCCATATGAGTCCACTATACCTTCCTATATGCGGTATCTACCTGTTGTTCCAAGTAAATTTGTATGTGCCAAACTCTAAACCTTCAAATGAAATTCTGTTTTGTATGCTCGAATAGCTCATGTATCAACTAGGGCTGTCTGTATCTTCCATGCTAGGCGGGTTGTTCTCAAGAGGAGTGGACTCTGCTCCTCACTCACGAGAAAATGGCTGGTCACCGGGATGCCCAGTCCCATGCTTTATGCAAATCAAATCAAAATAATTGCAAACAAAACTCCCCCTGGGACTGTTGCTAGTTGGAGGCACTCGTTGTTTCGAGCAAGCCATGGATTGATGCTTGTTGGTGGAGGGGGAGTATAAACTTTACCATTCTGTTTGGGAACTGCCTATAATGTGTGTAGCATGGAAGATATCGCCATCTCTTCGTTGTTATGTTGACAATGAAAGTATATCGCTCAAAATATTATTTACCTCTATTTCAAAACCGAGCTCTGACACCTCTACAAATCCCTGCTTCCCTCTGCGAAGGGCCTATCTATTTACTTTCATGTTGAGTCATCACCCTCTTATTAAAAAGCACTAGCTGGAGAGCACTGCTGTCATTTGCATTCATTACTATTAATTTATATTGGGTATGACTATGACTGGATCTCTTTTACCATGAATTACAATGTCTAGTCAGTCCTTGATCTTTAAAGGTGCTCTGCATTTATGTTTTGCGGTCTTAGAAAGGGCTAGCGAGATACCATCTTGTTATATCATATTATGATTGTTTTGAGAAAGTGTTGTCATCCGAGATTTATTATTATTGCTCGCTAGTTGATTATGCCATTGATATGAGTAAACATGAGACCTAAGAGTTATTGTGAATGTGGTTAGTCATAATCTTTGCTGAAAACATGAATGCTGGCTTTACATATTTACAACAACAAGAGCAAACAGAGTTTGTAAAAGTTTTTCTTTATCACTTTCAGTTTATCAACTGAATTGCTTGAGGACAAGCAAAGGTTTAAGCTTGGGGGAGTTGATACGTCTCCGTCGTATCTACTTTTCCAAACACTTTTGCCCTTGTTTTGGACTCTAACTTGCATGATTTGAATGGAACTAACCCGGACTGACGCTGTTTTCAGCAGACTTTCCATGGTGTTATTTATGTGCAGAAACAAAATTTCTCGGAATGACCTGAAACTCCACGGAACATCTTTTTGGAAAATATTAAAAATACTGGAAGAAAAATCCATGTCAGGGGGCCCACACCCTGTCCACGAGGGTGGGGGGCGCGCCTGCCCCCTGGGCGCGCCCCTGCCTCGTGGGCCCCCTGACGCTCCACCGACCTCAACTCCAACTCCATATATTCACTTTCGGGGAGAAAAAAATCAGAGAGAAGGATTCATCGCGTTTTACGATACGGAGCCACCGCCAAGCCCTAAAACCTCTCGGGAGGGCTGATCTGGAGTCCGTTCGGGCCTCCGGAGAGGGGGATTCGTCGTCGTCATCATCATCAACCATCCTCCATCACCAATTTCATGATGCTCACCGCCGTGCGTGAGTAATTCCATCGTAGGCTTGCTGGACGGTGATGGGTTGGATGAGATCTATCATGTAATCGAGTTAGATTTGTTAGGGTTTGATCCCTAGTATTCACTATGTTCTGAGATTGATGTTGCTATGACTTTGCTATGCTTAATGCTTGTCACTAGGGCCTAAGTGCCATGATTTCAGATCTGAACCTACTATGTTTTCATGAATATATGTGAGTTCTTGATCCTATCTTGCAAGTCTATAGTCACCTACTATGTGTTATTATCCGGCAACCCCGAAGTGACAATAATCGGGACCACTCCCGGTGATGACCGTAGTTTGAGGAGTTCATGTATTCACTATGTGTTAATGCTTTGGTACGGTACTCTATTAAAAGGAGGCCTTAATATCCCTTAGTTTCTGCTAGGACCCCGCTGCCACGGGAGGGTAGGACAAAAGATGTCATGCAAGTTCTTTTCCATAAGCACGTATGACTATATTCGGAATACATGCCTACATTACATTGATGAATTGGAGCTAGTTCTGTGTCACCCTATGTTATGATTGTTACATGATGAACCGCATCCGGCATAATTCTCCATCACGGATCCAATGCCTACGAGCTTTTCACATATTGTTCTCCGCTTATTTACTTTTCCGTTGCAACTGTTACAATCACTACAAAACCCAAAAATATTACTTTTGCTACCGTTACCGTTACTTCCATATTACTTTGCTACTAAATACTTTGCTGCAGATACTAAGTTATCCATGTGTGGTTGAATTGACAAATCAGCTGGTAATACTTGAGAATATTCTTTGGCTCCCCTTGTGTCGCATCAATAAATTTGGGTTGAATACTCTACCCTCGAAAACTGGTGCGATCGCCTATACTTGTGGGTTATCAGCGTCCACATTAGCATTAAATAAAACTAAAAATAAAACTAAACTATGTGGCGGCGCGCTGCCCTAGGCGGCGGCGTCGTCGTACTCGGGGTCGGTGAGGTCGATGAGCGTCGGCGCAGGGCCGACCGAGGGGAACGCCGTGTTCCAAGCGGCGGCGATGTAGGCCGCAGGCAGCTGTTCCGGCGCGGGCAGTGCCGGCGCGGGGGGCTGTGCGGCCGCCTGTGCAGCCGCGGCCTGTCGTGCCTCCTCCACAGCCTCTCGCTGCTCCTCCTTGAGGTCGCGCTCGAGCATCTCCTCGTACTCGCCGCGATGGCGCTCCTCGGCCAGCCGTCGCCCGCGCCACATCTCAAGGTACGCCTGCTCCTGCGCCGGTGTCGCCCCCATCCAAACCGGTGGCGCCGAGACCCACTCGCGCAGTACTCCCGTCCAGGAGTAGCGCTCGATGGGGGACGGCTTCGGCTGGGGCTCCAGTTGCGTCTCCGACTCGGCCTTGACGCGGCGTCGGGGAGGGGACGGCGGGGCCACCGGTGGCAGCACACAGTCGCCGACCGCGGAGAGGGCAATGGCCTGCCCAATGGCCGCCCCGTATCGAGCCTCCTTTTCCTCCACCGCCTCCACCCTGCGCCGCTCGTCCTCCTCGCTCTCGCGGTAGACCGCCGCAAGGGCCGCCTGGTAGGCGTCCTCTGTCGCTTGGTCCTCCTCCCGGATGACGAGCGGGGGCGGCGTCACGCTGCGGTTGACCTCACGCACACCGCGTCGCCTCGCCTCCTCATGCTCGAAGGTGAACCACCTCTTCCAGTTCGGTGAGTCGGATGCGTAGGTGGCGCCGCGGTGTTGCTCCGGCGTCAGCAGCGCCCGCCGGCACCGCACCTCCTCCGTGTGCGCCCTAGCCGACCGCGGCGCCGCCGGCACTGGGATCCTCTCTGGATCCAGATGCCAGTCCTGCGGCAGGGTGACGTCGGGGTACGACAGAGGCACGCAGTAGTGCCAGTGCCACTCCGCCTGGTGCACTGGCACGTTCACGCGCTCCCTCTGCCGGCAGAAGCGGGAGGAAATCCGAGGGGAAAGGGACGGCGGGGCCATTGTCCTTGGCCTTGCTGCTGCTGTCGGCGCCGGAGAAGAGCCCCATTTGGCACGGCTTGGGTGACTAGGGCTGGCTAGGGTTTGCCGGCGACGGGGGAGCGAGCATGCCTAGATGTGGACGGGGGCTGGCTGGATGAGGACTGCCCCACGGCATGGTCGGCTTAAAAAAGGGCGACCGCCGTCGCTGACGTGTGGGCCCGTGGTCATAAATTAAGCAGACCGTGTGGGCAGCGGATAGTTGGACGGCCGCCAGGTGGGGACGCGGCGGACACCAAGAAGGCACACGTGGCGTCCGTTTCGCGTCCGCGCCAAAGCATTTGGGCCGCAAATTTGGGCCGCAAATGTGTCGGCGCGGACGCCAAGCGGACGCCATTTGGGTTTGGGTCGCCGCGTTGGGCCATCACTTTTGCCCGCGCCAACCCAAACGGACGCGGGTGGACAAAATGGGTCGCCCCATTGGAGTTGCTCTAAGAGGATTTTTAAGTATTCGCACCTTGGCATTGACGAGGTGGCCACCGTTATTCGTGTTGATATCCAGTTTCATGGGCTCCCTTTCCGCGAGTAGTCGGTGTTTTCTAGGGTTTTTTCCTTCTACTTTTCTCTCTTGCTTTGTTGTTATTCTCTCCCTGGCGATTTTTTCATGCACAGTTATTCCTCCTTTCTACTCCGATATTGGAAAGGCGAGACTCCTGGCATTGCCCGTCAAAAGAAAAAATGTTGTAGAAGCATAGGGCAGGGCAGTGAAGTAATTAACAACATCGCCGTACTTTGAAGTAACATGGCGATATGGAGACAACTGTGTAGAGAGATAAGTTGATTGCTGGAATCCTAAGTTTACTCTTCAAAAAGAAGTTTACCTCCAGCCTCTGCATCACATGATGCACACAAAACATTTTATTAAACGCAATACCTGATACGTCTCCAATTTATAAGTTTTGATTGTTCCATGCTATTATATTATCTGTTTTGGATGTTTTATATGCATTAATATGCTATTTTATATTATTTTTGGGACAAACCTATTAATCTAGAGCCCAATGCCAGTTTCTGTTTTTTCCTTGTTTTTGAGCTTCGCAGAAAAGGAATATCAAACGGAGTCCAAACGGAATAAAACTTCACGATGATTTTTCTTGAACCAGAAGACACCGAGGGGACTTGGAGTGCAAGTCAGAAGAGCCACGAGGCGGCGGCAAGTTTGGAGGGCGGCAACTAGGGTGGAGGGCGCACCCCCTTGAAGGAAATATGCCCTAGAGGCAATAATAAAGTTGTTATTTATATTTCCTTATATCATGATAAATGTTTATTATTCATGCTAGAATTGTATTAACCGGAAACTTAGTACATGTGTGAATTCATAGACAAACAGAGTGTCACTAGTATGCCTCTACTTGACTAGCTCATTGAATCAAACATGGTTAAGTTTCCTAGCCATAGACATGAGTTGTCATTTGATTAACAGGATCACATCATTAGAGAATGATGTGATTGACTTGACCCATTCCGTTAGTTTAGCACTTGATCGTTTAGTATGATGTTATTGCTTTCTTCATGACTTATACATGTTCCTATGACTGTGAGATGCAACTCCCGAATACCAGAGGAACACCTTGTGTGCTATGAAACGTCACAACATAACTGGGTGATTATAAAGATGCTCTACAGGTGTCTCAGAAGGTGTTTGTTGGCTTGGCATAGATCGAGATTAGGATTTGTCACTCTGAGTATCAGAGAGGTATCTCTGGGCCCTTTCGATAACGCACATCACTATAAGCCTTGCAAGAAATGTAAGTAATGAGTTAGTTGCGGGATGATGCATTATGAAACGAGTAAAGAGACTTGCCGGTAATGAGATTGAACTAGGTATTGAGATACCGACGATCAAATCTCGGGCAAGTAACATACCGATGACAAAGGGAACAACATGTGTTGTTATGCTGTTTGACCGATAAAGATCTTCGTAGAATATGTAGGAACCAATATGAGCATCCAGGTTCCACTATTGGTTATTGACCGGAGATGAGTCTCGGTCATGTCTACATAGTTCTCGAACCCGTAGGGTCCGCACGCTTAACGTTCGGTGACGATCGGTATTATGAGTTTATGTGTTTTGATGTACCGAAGATAGTTCGGAGTCCCGGATGTGATCACGGACATGACGAGGAGTCTAGAAATGGTCGAGACATAAAGATTGATATATTGGACAGCTATATTCGGACACCGGAAGTGTTCCGGGTGGTTTCGGAAAAAACCGGAGTGCCGCAGGGGTTACCGGAACCCCCCGGGGAAGTATTGGGCCTTAGTGGAGAGAGAGGGCAGCATCTCAGGAGGTGGCGCGCCCCCTCCCATGGGGAGTCCGAATTGGACTAGGGGAGGGGGGCGCGGCCCCTCTTTCCTTCTCCCTCTCCCTCTCCTTCCTTCCCCCTTCCCCCTTCCTAGTAGGACTAGGAAAGGATGAATCCTACTCCTACTAGGAGGAGGATTCCTCCTCTCCTGGGGCGCACCAAGGCCGGCCGGCCTCCCCCCTTGCTCCTTTATATACGGGGGCGGGGGGCACCCTAGTACAGACAAGTTGATTATTCCAAGCCGTGTGCGGTGCCCCCCTCCACCATATTCCACCTCGGTCATATCGTAGCGGTGCTTAGGCGAAGCCCTGCGACGGTAGCTTCATCATCACCGTCATCACGCCGTCGTGCTGACGGAACTCTCCCTCGAAGCTCTACTGGATCGTGAGTTCGTGGGACTTCACCGAGCTGAACGTGTGCAGATCGCGGAGGTGCCGTACATTCGGTACTAGGATCGGTCGATCGTGAAGACGTACGACTACATCAACCTCATTGTCATAACGCTTCCGCTTACGGTCTACGAGGGTACATGGACAACACTCTCCCCTCTCGTTGCTATGCATCACCATGATCTTGCGTATGCGTAGGATTTTTTTGAAATTACTACGTTCCCCAACACCCCTACCTTGTGGGCCCCTCGGTGCCCCCTGATGATGTTTGCTAATACTACGTCGGTGTTTTCCCCAAGAGTAGAGGATGATGTAGCACAACAACGGTAGGTATTTCCCTCAGTGAAACCAAGGTATCGAACTAGTAGGAGAACCAAGCAACACAACGTAAACAACCCCTGCACACAAATAACAGCCATTCGCAACCCAACGTGTTAAAGGGGTTGTCAATCCCTTTCGGGTAATGGCGACAGAAGTCACGAAGACGGGAGAAAAATATAATAGATTGAAATAATAGATCGCAAATAAAATAAAGTGCAGCAAGATATTTTTGTATTTTTAGTTTAATAGATTAGAATAAAAACGCAAAGGAAAAATAGATCGCAAGGCAAATATATGAGAAAGAAGACCCAGGGGCTGTAGGTTTCACTAGTGGGTTCTCTCGAGAAAAATAGTAAACGGTGGGTAAACAAATTACTGTTGGGCAATTGATAGAACTTCAAATAATCATGACGATATCCAGGCAATGATCATTACATAGGCATCACGTCCAAGATTAGTAGATCGACTCCTACCTGCATCTACTACTATTACTCCACACATCGACCACTATCCAGCATGCATCTAGTGTATTAAGTTCAAGGAGAAACGTAGTAATGCAATAAGAACGATGACATGATGTAGACAAGATCCGTTTATCTATATGGTGGTAGATATAGATCTCGTCTTTTTATCCTTAGTAGCAACGATACATACGTGTCGGTTCCCTTTCTGTCACTGGGATCAAGCACCGTAAGATCGAACCCACTACCGGGCACCTCTTCCCATTGCAAGATAAATAGATCAAGTTGGCCAAACAAAACCCAAATATCAGAGAAGAAATACGAGGCTATAAGAGATCATGCATATAAGATATCAAAGAAACTCAAGTAACTTTCATGGATATAAAAAGATATAACCGATCATAAACTCGAAGTTCATCGGATCCCAACAAACACACCGCAAAAAGAGTTACATCATATGGATCTCCAAGAGACCATTGTATTGAGAATTTAGCGAGAGAGAGAAAGCCATCTAGCTACTAACTACGGACCTGAAGTGTCGTGGAATTGTCACGACAGATGTCCTAGTGTGAGGACTTAGTCGTGGAGCCATCCCAACGAGATTAGCTTAAAGGGGTTAAACGGGACAAAGGACACGAGGAGTTTGTACTGGTTCGGCCCCTTGCAGTGAAGGTAAAGGCCTAATCCAGTTTGAGGTGGTATTGCTAGGGTTTCGATGACCAGGTTGCGAATCCGCTTAACCTGACTCTCGATCTGTTGTCTCTCGTCCTAAGCCGCCGCTGGGTCGTCCCTTATATACACGGGTTGACGCCCTGTGGCTTACAGAGTCCCGGCCGGGTCATACAACGTGTCCGGCTCGGTGACCTTTCTTACATGCCTTACAATACAAGTCTACATATACATGGCAGTTTATATTTATGGGCCTTAAGCCGCATTCGGGCTTAGGCCCTCCACTAAGCCTACGTATGAACCTCCATCGTTAATATCCTCTTGGGCTTCATTGAGATGAACCGCCACAGGGATGACCCGGCCCCTCCTGGGCGGGTCATACCTGATAGTCATATCCCCAACATTAGGCCCCAGGTTGATTTGAACTTGTTCATGTCAATCTTCAATACTTAGACAAATTATTCCTCATCTTACTGTGAAATATTGTAACCCGCCATGATGTCATCCCCGGAATTTAAGATAACCCGCCGTGATGTCACCTACCATTAATGCTTCACAGAACCCAAATCTTTAATAGATCTTTTTCTTTACTGTCCCTCCGAAAATCGAGGCGCCCGCGCCGTCACTTATCCATTTTCTGCCTCCTCGATTCTCGCGCCAGTCTTTTTCCTTCCAGTCTTGTAAATAAGACCTCAGACTCTCCTCTCATTCTCCCCTTTCCTTCTCGCTTTCTTCTTCCTCCTTGGGGCGCACCAACCCGCACGAGCTCTGCCGCCGTTGACCTTCGTCTCTGACCTCAACTCCGGCCGCTGCATCACCCTGAACGGACCAGAGAACCGCGGCGCCTCTCCGCCATCTCATCAGCATCAGTAAGCCCCCCTTTCTTTTGCCATAGATCTGGCATTAGGGTTTCGGTGTTCATCAGTGTTCGTTGGTGTTCGTCGCCGCCCTTCTTTATCCTTGTTTATATCCATGGATTAGATCCAAAAACCACATAAATCTCGCGCGGTAGAAGTTTTGGCACCTGTTTTTGATACTAGAATACACCCTCATCGCTACAGATCCCCTCTAGAGCACCTATGCTTTTCCACTGTCGTCTCTGTAGGTTTCGAATTTATTCCCTTTTTCTGAACAATTTCAGATCCAAATCTATAACATTAATCTGTGAAACCTGTTTGTCCAACACTTAGTAGAATTTTACCCTTTGTCAGATTTTGAATACCTGTACCTTTCATGGCGGCTTACACGCCGGCTTACAATTACTCATATACCATTAGCCCTCACTTAAGCCGCCATTTTGAATATATACTGTCAGCGCTTAACCTGTGATTTCACCAATTGACCTGAACCGGCAAATTTTTCCTTTCCTTTAGGCTTTCTTTCTTTCACAATGCCGCCCAAAACAGTCTACACATGCAACTGGGTTCCCTCCATCGTCACTGAGGGTACTTTTAAGGGTTTTTTCAAAGTCGGGTATCTACCCGCCAAGAGTGTGATGCATTACCGTGCTCCTAACCCGGGCGAAGAAAAACCTCAGCCGAAAGACGGCGAAGTCATCATTTTTACTGACCACATGAATCGGGGCTTCTCACCGCCCGGCTCTAAATTCTTCCGAGACGTTCTGCACTTTTTTCAGCTCCACCCTCAAGACATCGGACCCGATTCCATGTCAAATATCTGCAACTTTCAAGTCTTCTGTGAAGTGTACCTTCAAGAGGAGCCCAGTGTTGAGCTCTTTAGAGAGTATTTTTACTTAAACCGCCAGACTGAGTTCACAAATGGTCCTAGCTTGGAGCTCGGTGGTATTTCAATTCAACGCAGAAGAGACGCCATCTTTCCTTATGCCTGCTTGCCGAGTCACCCCAAAGACTGGAACCAGACGTGGTTTTATTGCAAAGACACTTCCCTAGCTAACGAGAATCCACTGCCGAGTTATCGTGTTGAGTGCCTGGACCCAAAACATAATCTTCCTGAAAAGCTTACCGCTGCTGAACGGAAGAAGATTGCACCTACTATTGTGAAGGTCAAAGCTCTACTAGGAAATGGGCTGACTGGCGTTGATTTAGTCAGGTGTTGGGTTTCTTGGCGGATCATTCCGTTAAGCCGCCGCACCGGCTTAATGTATACTTACACTGGTGGTGAAAAAGATTCACTGCGCCACAGCTCCGCACCATTAACTGATGAAGCAATCAATAAAATGGTTAAATCTCTTCTGAATGAAGACCCGGAAGATTGTGCCAAAGTGGGTCTAGCCCCTTTCTACAAGCTTAACCCGCCACCAGATGTAAGCCTTTGAATTTACTTATCTTCACCTCCTCATTTGAACATCTTATTAACTTGACCTTTAATAACCTTTGCAGGCTAAGTCTGAATTTTGGAAAGTGGAGTATGATCACGAGGCTGCTAAGACGGCCAGGGCCGCCAAAAAGGCCGCTAGGAAAGCCGCCAAAAAGACCACCAAGAAGAAGAAGAAACCAAGCGCCTCTGACCTGCTCAAGCTGGATGACACCTCTGAGTCGGAGGTAGCCCTTGACTCTCTTGGCTTATTTTTCGATCATCTTATTGACACTGATTATTATCAGGCTGAGACGGGAGCGAGCCAAGCAGCGGAAGAAGAGGTAACTATTATTTCCTCCGACTCAGACCCTTTGCCAAGATATAAACTTCGACAAGTAACCCAGAAAGTAAGGTTTTCACACCCCTTGGCTTATTTGGATCCTCACTTTCTTTTGAAGCAACAACAACACGAGAACCGCCGCCAGACCCGGACCAGTGGAGGTGACAGGTAATAGTCCGGCATACCGAACACTCCTGCCCCTCGAAAGCGTCGAAGCAAGGTTCTTTTTCTAATTACCCTTTTTATCTGTTTGGCGGATCTTATCTGTTTACCTTCTAACTTTGTTGATAACCCTTAATCAGGAACTTGCCCGTTCTTCCTCTGGCGAATCATCACAAACTGAGTTGCCGGCTTTCAAAACTCCCCTGGGTAATAGCAATTGATTTTACTCTGTAATTCTTCATACCCTTGTATTTACACTAACTTGTCATAATCGGCGTAGTGGACAAGCCAAGCCCAACAAGAAGGTGAAGGTGACCAAACCAACTGAAGCGCCAAAAACTGTTGAGCCAGAACCACAAGGCTCTGTTCCTAAAGCTTCTGACAAACAGTCGGAAGAACCTGTTACTGTCACTCCGCCTGAGATTCCAGATCTCAGTGTTGATGGCACTGCTATTAATCCTTCAACTCCTGCCCCCTTGGGTTCGCCTAAGCCGTCAGAGACTCATAATGATGACGTGTTGATTACTGGCACCAGCTTTGTTGAACCGGGAAATCCAATAGCTTTGGCCAAACATACTGCCAAGCAAGAAGTTATTGAGAGGCGGAAACTGAAGTTTGACATCTCCCATTATGCACAATTGAGCAGCAATGAGATCCTCTCCGGCTACCTCAGCCAGGTCCACTCCAGCTGCGACCTTGAAATTGATATGGTGAAACTGATGCACCAAAAATATGAGGTATGACTTCCAGATTTAAGTAATTTATATACATATCCTACCAGCCCCCAAGTCTACTGGCAATGACAAGATTGAATAGGTTGTAGACTTCAGAAAAATCCATAAACTTCCGTCTTAGAATACCTCCTTGGCCGGTTTAAATGTAAACCGGATGTTTGCACAAGTTGAGTTTTGCATCCATAGCCCCCAAGGGCTGTTTAATCCGTAGGAATGAGCCGGTCCTATTTGTCTTTGTATAAGAAAGAGATCTTGACGGTATAGCCCCCATGAGTCGGTTGGGACTGTTGACAGCACTTCTGATTCATGATAAAGAAGACACAAACAATATGCATTAGCCCCCAAGTGCCGAGTAATCTTGCTTGCAAAGTACTTGGGACTTTATTCATAAGAGTCGCTGTCTTGAAAAATTTCTTCGATAGACATTAGGCCCCAAGTGTCAAGTGTTGTTGCTGGCAAAAGACTTGGGACTTGTATTCTTGTAATCTTGATATAAATGTTGATAACTCTATACTTTATACAGGATGCCACTTCTGAAATGGAGTCCCAATTGAATGATGCCAAGACCCGGCTGGCGACTCAAGAAACTGAGACCCGGAAGATTGTGCCAAAGTGGGTCTAGCCCCTTTCTACAAGCTTAACCCACCACCAGATGTAAGCGTTTGAATTTACTTATCTTCACCTCCTCATTTAAATATCTTATTAACTTGACCTTTAATAACCTTTGCAGGCTAAGTCTGAATTTTGGAAAATGGAGTATGATCACGAGGCTGCTAAGAAGGCCAGGGCCGCTAAAAAGGCCGCTAGGAAAGCCGCCAAAAAGACCACCAAGAAGAAGAAGAAACCAAGCGCCTCTGACCTGCTCAAGCTGGATGACACCTCTGAGTTGGAGGTAGCCCTTGACTCTCTTGGCTTGTTTTTCGATCATCTTATTGACACTGATTATTATCAGGCTGACACGGGAGTGAGCCAAGCAGCTGAAGAAGAGGTAACTATTATTTCCTCCGACTCAGACCCTTTGCCAAGACAGAAACTTCGACAAGTAACCCAGAAAGTAAGGTTTTCACACCCCTTGGCTTATTTGGATCCTCACTTTCTTTTGAAGCAACAACAACACGAGAACCGCCGCCAGACCCGGACCAGTGGAGGTGACGAGTAATAGTCCGGCATACCGAACACTCCTGCCGCTCGAAAGCGTCGAAGCGAGGTTCTTTTTCTAATTACCCTTTTTATCTGTTTGGCGGATCTTATCAGTTTACCTTCTAACTTTGTTGATAACCCTTAATCAGGAACTTGCCCGTTCTTCCTCTGGCGACTCATCACAAACTGAGTTGCCGGCTTTCAAAACTGCCCCTGGGTAATAGCAATTGATTTTACTCTGTAATTCTTCATACCCTTGTATTTACACTAACTTGTTATAATCCGCGTAATGGACAAGCCAAGCCCAACAAGAAGGCGAAGGTGACCAAACCAACTGAAGCGCCAAAAACTGTTGAGCCAGAACCACAAGGCTCTGTTCCTAAAGCTTCTGACAAACAGTCGGAAGAACCTGTTACTGTCACTCCGCCTGAGATTCCAGATCTCAGTGTTGATGGCACTGCTATTAATCCTTCAACTCCTGCCCCCTTGGGTTCGCCTAAGCCGTCAGAGACTCATAATGATGACGTGTTGATTACTGGCACCAGCTTTGTTGAACCGGGAAATCCAATAGCTTTGGCCAAACATACTGCCAAGCAAGAAGTTATTGAGAGGCGGAAACTGAAGTTTGACATCTCCCATTATGCACAATTGAGCAGCAATGAGATCCTCTCCGGCTACCTCAGCCAGGTCCACTCCAGCCGCGACCTTGAAATTGATATGGTGAAACTGATGCACCAAAAATATGAGGTATGACTTCCAGATTTAAGTAATTTATATACATATCCTACCAGCCCCCAAGTCTACTGGCAATGACAAGATTGAATAGGTTGTAGACTTCAGAAAAATCCATAAACTTCCGTCTTAGAATACCTCCTTGGCCAGTTTAAATGTAAACCGGATGTTTGCACAAGTTGAGTTTTGCATCCATAGCCCCCAAGGGCTGTTTAATCCGCAGGAATGAGCCGGTCCTATTTGTCTTTGTATAAGAAAGAGATCTTGACGGTATAGCCCCCATGAGTCGGTTGGGACTGTTGACAGCACTTCTGATTCATGATAAAGAAGACACAAACGATATGCATTAGCCCCCAAGTGCCGAGTAATCTTGCTTGCAAAGTACTTGGGACTTTATTCATAAGAGTCGCTGTCTTGAAAAATTTCTTCGATAGACATTAGGCCCCAAGTGTCAAGTGTTGTTGCTGGCAAAAGACTTGGGACTTGTATTCTTGTAATCTTGATATAAATGTTGATAACTCTATACTTTATACAGGATGCCACTTCTGAAATGGAGTCCCAATTGAATGATGCTAAGACCCGGCTGGCGACTCAAGAAACCGAGACCCGGAAGATTGTGCCAAAGTGGGTCTAGCCCCTTTCTACAAGCTTAACCCACTACCAGATGTAAGCGTTTGAATTTACTTATCTTCACCTCCTCATTTAAATATCTTATTAACTTGACCTTTAATAACCTTTGCAGGCTAAGTCTGAATTTTGGAAAATGGAGTATGATCACGAGGCTGCTAAGAAGGCCAGGGCCGCCAAAAAGGCCGCTAGGAAAGCCGCCAAAAAGACCACCAAGAAGAAGAAGAAACCAAGCGCCTCTGACCTGCTCAAGATGGATGAAACCTCTGAGTTGGAGGTAGCCATTGACTCTCTTGGCTTATTTTTCGATCATCTTATTGACACTGATTATTATCAGGCTGACACGGGAGCGAGCCAAGCAGCTGAAGAAGAGGTAACTATTATTTCCTCCGACTCAGACCCTTTGCCAAGACAGAAACTTCGACAAGTAACCCAGAAAGTAAGGTTTTCACACCCCTTGGCTTATTTGGATCCTCACTTTCTTTTGAAGCAACAGCAACACGAGAACCGCCGCCAGACCCGGACCAGTGGAGGTGACGAGTAATAGTCCGGCATACCGAACACTCCTGCCGCTCGAAAGCGTCGAAGCGAGGTTCTTTTTCTAATTACCCTTTTTATCTGTTTGGCGGATCTTATCAGTTTACCTTCTAACTTTGTTGATAACCCTTAATCAGGAACTTGCCCGTTCTTCCTCTGGCGACTCATCACAAACTGAGTTGCCGGCTTTCAAAACTGCCCCTGGGTAATAGCAATTGATTTTACTCTGTAATTCTTCATACCCTTGTATTTACACTAACTTGTTATAATCCGCGTAATGGACAAGCCAAGCCCAACAAGAAGGCGAAGGTGACCAAACCAACTGAAGCGCCAAAAACTGTGGAGCCAGAACCACAAGGCTCTGTTCCTAAAGCTTCTGACAAACAGTCGGAAGAACCTGTTACTGTCACTCCGCCTGAGATTCCAGATCTCAGTGTTGATGGCACTGCTATTAATCCTTCAACTCCTGCCCCCTTGGGTTCGCTAAGCCGTCAGAGACTCATAATGATGACGTGTTGATTACTGGCACCAGCTTTGTTGAACCGGGAAATCCAATAGCTTTGGCCAAACATACTGCCAAGCAAGAAGTTATTGAGAGGCGGAAACTGAAGTTTGACATCTCCCATTATGCACAATTGAGCAGCAATGAGATCCTCTCCGGCTACCTCAGCCAGGTCCACTCCAGCCGCGACCTTGAAATTGATATGGTGAAACCGATGCACCAAAAATATGAGGTATGACTTCCAGATTTAAGTAATTTATATACATATCCTACCAGCCCCCAAGTCTACTGGCAATGACAAGATTGAATAGGTTGTAGACTTCAGAAAAATCCATAAACTTCCGTCTTAGAATACCTCCTTGGCCGGTTTAAATGTAAACCGGATGTTTGCACAAGTTGAGTTTTGCATCCATAGCCCCCAAGGGCTGTTTAATCCGCAGGAATGAGCCGGTCCTATTTGTCTTTGTATAAGAAAGAGATCTTGACGGTATAGCCCCCATGAGTCGGTTGGGACTGTTGACAGCACTTCTGATTCATGATAAAGAAGACACAAACGATATGCATTAGCCCCCAAGTGCCGAGTAATCTTGCTTGCAAAGTACTTGGGACTTTATTCATAAGAGTCGCTGTCTTGAAAAATTTCTTCGATAGACATTAGGCCCCAAGTGTCAAGTGTTGTTGCTGGCAAAAGACTTGGGACTTGTATTCTTGTAATCTTGATATAAATGTTGATAACTCTATACTTTATACAGGATGCCACTTCTGAAATGGAGTCCCAATTGAATGATGCTAAGACCCGGCTGGCGACTCAAGAAACCGAGACCCGGAAGATTGTGCCAAAGTGGGTCTAGCCCCTTTCTACAAGCTTAACCCACCACCAGATGTAAGCGTTTGAATTTACTTATCTTCACCTCCTCATTTAAATATCTTATTAACTTGACCTTTAATAACCTTTGCAGGCTAAGTCTGAATTTTGGAAAATGGAGTATGATCACGAGGCTGCTAAGAAGGCAAGGGCCGCCAAAAAGGCCGCTAGGAAAGCCGCCAAAAAGACCACCAAGAAGAAGAAGAAACCAAGCGCCTCTGACCTGCTCAAGATGGATGAAACCTCTGAGTTGGAGGTAGCCCTTGACTCTCTTGGCTTATTTTTCGATCATCTTATTGACACTGATTATTATCAGGCTGACACGGGAGCGAGCCAAGCAGCTGAAGAAGAGGTAACTATTATTTCCTCCGACTCAGACCCTTTGCCAAGACAGAAACTTCGACAAGTAACCCAGAAAGTAAGGTTTTCACACCCCTTGGCTTATTTGGATCCTCACTTTCTTTTGAAGCAACAGCAACACGAGAACCGCCGCCAGACCCGGACCAGTGGAGGTGACGAGTAATAGTCCGGCATACCGAACACTCCTGCCGCTCGAAAGCGTCGAAGCGAGGTTCTTTTTCTAATTACCCTTTTTATCTGTTTGGCGGATCTTATCAGTTTACCTTCTAACTTTGTTGATAACCCTTAATCAGGAACTTGCCCGTTCTTCCTCTGGCGACTCATCACAAACTGAGTTGCCGGCTTTCAAAACTGCCCCTGGGTAATAGCAATTGATTTTACTCTGTAATTCTTCATACCCTTGTATTTACACTAACTTGTCATAATCCGCGTAATGGACAAGCCAAGCCCAACAAGAAGGCGAAGGTGACCAAACCAACTGAAGCGCCAAAAACTGTTGAGCCAGAACCACAAGGCTCTGTTCCTAAAGCTTCTGACAAACAGTCGGAAGAACCTGTTACTGTCACTCCGCCTGAGATTCCAGATCTCAGTGTTGATGGCACTGCTATTAATCCTTCAACTCCTGCCCCCTTGGGTTCGCCTAAGCCGTTAGAGACTCATAATGATGACGTGTTGATTACTGGCACCAGCTTTGTTGAACCGGGAAATCCAATAGCTTTGGCCAAACATACTGCCAAGCAAGAAGTTATTGAGAGGCGGAAACTGAAGTTTGACATCTCCCATTATGCACAATTGAGCAGCACTGAGATCCTCTCCGGTTACCTCAGCCAGGTCCACTCCAGCCGCGACCTTGAAATTGATATGGTGAAACTGATGCACCAATAATATGAGGTATGACTTCCAGATTTAAGTAATTTATATACATATCCTACCAGCCCCCAAGTCTACTGGCAATGACAAGATTGAATAGGTTGTAGACTTCAGAAAAATCCATAAACTTCCGTCTTAGAATACCTCCTTGGCCGGTTTAAAGGTAAACCGGATGTTTGCACAAGTTGAGTTTTGCATCCATAGCCCCCAAGGGCTGTTTAATCCGCAGGAATGAGCCGGTCCTATTTGTCTTTGTATAAGAAAGAGATCTTGACGGTATAGCCCCCATGAGTCGGTTGGGACTGTTGACAGCACTTCTGATTCATGATAAAGAAGACACAAACGATATGCATTAGCCCCCAAGTGCCGAGTAATCTTGCTTGCAAAGTACTTGGGACTTTATTCATAAGAGTCGCTGTCTTGAAAAATTTCTTCGATAGACATTAGGCCCCAAGTGTCAAGTGTTGTTGCTGGCAAAAGACTTGGGACTTGTATTCTTGTAATCTTGATATAAATGTTGATAACTCTATACTTTATACAGGATGCCACTTCTGAAATGGAGTCCCAATTGAATGATGCTAAGACCCGGCTGGCGACTCAAGAAACCGAGACCCGGAAGATTGTGCCAAAGTGGGTCTAGCCCCTTTCTACAAGCTTAACCCACCACCAGATGTAAGCGTTTGAATTTACTTATCTTCACCTCCTCATTTAAATATCTTATTAACTTGACCTTTAATAACCTTTGCAGGCTAAGTCTGAATTTTGGAAAATGGAGTATGATCACGAGGCTGCTAAGAAGGCAAGGGCCGCCAAAAAGGCCGCTAGGAAAGCCGCCAAAAAGACCACCAAGAAGAAGAAGAAACCAAGCGCCTCTGACCTGCTCAAGATGGATGAAACCTCTGAGTTGGAGGTAGCCCTTGACTCTCTTGGCTTATTTTTCGATCATCTTATTGACACTGATTATTATCAGGCTGACACGGGAGCGAGCCAAGCAGCTGAAGAAGAGGTAACTATTATTTCCTCCGACTCAGACCCTTTGCCAAGACAGAAACTTCGACAAGTAACCCAGAAAGTAAGGTTTTCACACCCCTTGGCTTATTTGGATCCTCACTTTCTTTTGAAGCAACAGCAACACGAGAACCGCCGCCAGACCCGGACCAGTGGAGGTGACGAGTAATAGTCCGGCATACCGAACACTCCTGCCGCTCGAAAGCGTCGAAGCGAGGTTCTTTTTCTAATTACCCTTTTTATCTGTTTGGCGGATCTTATCAGTTTACCTTCTAACTTTGTTGATAACCCTTAATCAGGAACTTGCCCGTTCTTCCTCTGGCGACTCATCACAAACTGAGTTGCCGGCTTTCAAAACTGCCCCTGGGTAATAGCAATTGATTTTACTCTGTAATTCTTCATACCCTTGTATTTACACTAACTTGTCATAATCCGCGTAATGGACAAGCCAAGCCCAACAAGAAGGCGAAGGTGACCAAACCAACTGAAGCGCCAAAAACTGTTGAGCCAGAACCACAAGGCTCTGTTCCTAAAGCTTCTGACAAACAGTCGGAAGAACCTGTTACTGTCACTCCGCCTGAGATTCCAGATCTCAGTGTTGATGGCACTGCTATTAATCCTTCAACTCCTGCCCCCTTGGGTTCGCCTAAGCCGTCAGAGACTCATAATGATGACGTGTTGATTACTGGCACCAGCTTTGTTGAACCGGGAAATCCAATAGCTTTGGCCAAACATACTGCCAAGCAAGAAGTTATTGAGAGGCGGAAACTGAAGTTTGACATCTCCCATTATGCACAATTGAGCAGCAATGAGATCCTCTCCGGCTACCTCAGCCAGGTCCACTCCAGCTGCGACCTTGAAATTGATATGGTGAAACTGATGCACCAAAAATATGAGGTATGACTTCCAGATTTAAGTAATTTATATACATATCCTACCAGCCCCCAAGTCTACTGGCAATGACAAGATTGAATAGGTTGTAGACTTCAGAAAAATCCATAAACTTCCGTCTTAGAATACCTCCTTGGCCGGTTTAAATGTAAACCGGATGTTTGCACAAGTTGAGTTTTGCATCCATAGCCCCCAAGGGCTGTTTAATCCGTAGGAATGAGCCGGTCCTATTTGTCTTTGTATAAGAAAGAGATCTTGACGGTATAGCCCCCATGAGTCGGTTGGGACTGTTGACAGCACTTCTGATTCATGATAAAGAAGACACAAACGATATGCATTAGCCCCCAAGTGCCGAGTAATCTTGCTTGCAAAGTACTTGGGACTTTATTCATAAGAGTCGCTGTCTTGAAAAATTTCTTCGATAGACATTAGGCCCCAAGTGTCAAGTGTTGTTGCTGGCAAAAGACTTGGGACTTGTATTCTTGTAATCTTGATATAAATGTTGATAACTCTATACTTTATACAGGATGCCACTTCTGAAATGGAGTCCCAATTGAATGATGCCAAGACCCGGCTGGCGACTCAAGAAACTGAGACCCGGAAGATTGTGCCAAAGTGGGTCTAGCCCCTTTCTACAAGCTTAACCCACCACCAGATGTAAGCGTTTGAATTTACTTATCTTCACCTCCTCATTTAAATATCTTATTAACTTGACCTTTAATAACCTTTGCAGGCTAAGTCTGAATTTTGGAAAATGGAGTATGATCACGAGGCTGCTAAGAAGGCCAGGGCCGCCAAAAAGGCCGCTAGGAAAGCCGCCAAAAAGACCACCAAGAAGAAGAAGAAACCAAGCGCCTCTGACCTGCTCAAGCTGGATGACACCTCTGAGTTGGAGGTAGCCCTTGACTCTCTTGGCTTGTTTTTCGATCATCTTATTGACACTGATTATTATCAGGCTGACACGGGAGTGAGCCAAGCAGCTGAAGAAGAGGTAACTATTATTTCCTCCGACTCAGACCCTTTGCCAAGACAGAAACTTCGACAAGTAACCCAGAAAGTAAGGTTTTCACACCCCTTGGCTTATTTGGATCCTCACTTTCTTTTGAAGCAACAGCAACACGAGAACCGCCGCCAGACCCGGACCAGTGGAGGTGACGAGTAATAGTCCGGCATACCGAACACTCCTGCCGCTCGAAAGCGTCGAAGCGAGGTTCTTTTTCTAATTACCCTTTTTATCTGTTTGGCGGATCTTATCAGTTTACCTTCTAACTTTGTTGATAACCCTTAATCAGGAACTTGCCCGTTCTTCCTCTGGCGACTCATCACAAACTGAGTTGCCGGCTTTCAAAACTGCCCCTGGGTAATAGCAATTGATTTTACTCTGTAATTCTTCATACCCTTGTATTTACACTAACTTGTCATAATCCGCGTAATGGACAAGCCAAGCCCAACAAGAAGGCGAAGGTGACCAAACCAACTGAAGCGCCAAAAACTGTTGAGCCAGAACCACAAGGCTCTGTTCCTAAAGCTTCTGACAAACAGTCGGAAGAACCTGTTACTGTCACTCCGCCTGAGATTCCAGATCTCAGTGTTGATGGCACTGCTATTAATCCTTCAACTCCTGCCCCCTTGGGTTCGCCTAAGCCGTTAGAGACTCATAATGATGACGTGTTGATTACTGGCACCAGCTTTGTTGAACCGGGAAATCCAATAGCTTTGGCCAAACGTACTGCCAAGCAAGAAGTTATTGAGAGGCGGAAACTGAAGTTTGACATCTCCCATTATGCACAATTGAGCAGCAATGAGATCCTCTCCGGTTACCTCAGCCAGGTCCACTCCAGCCGCGACCTTGAAATTGATATGGTGAAACTGATGCACCAATAATATGAGGTATGACTTCCAGATTTAAGTAATTTATATACATATCCTACCAGCCCCCAAGTCTACTGGCAATGACAAGATTGAATAGGTTGTAGACTTCAGAAAAATCCATAAACTTCCGTCTTAGAATACCTCCTTGGCCGGTTTAAATGTAAACCGGATGTTTGCACAAGTTGAGTTTTGCATCCATAGCCCCCAAGGGCTGTTTAATCCGCAGGAATGAGCCGGTCCTATTTGTCTTTGTATAAGAAAGAGATCTTGACGGTATAGCCCCCATGAGTCGGTTGGGACTGTTGACAGCACTTCTGATTCATGATAAAGAAGACACAAACGATATGCATTAGCCCCCAAGTGCCGAGTAATCTTGCTTGCAAAGTACTTGGGACTTTATTCATAAGAGTCGCTGTCTTGAAAAATTTCTTCGATAGACATTAGGCCCCAAGTGTCAAGTGTTGTTGCTGGCAAAAGACTTGGGACTTGTATTCTTGTAATCTTGATATAAATGTTGATAACTCTATACTTTATACAGGATGCCACTTCTGAAATGGAGTCCCAATTGAATGATGCTAAGACCCGGCTGGCGACTCAAGAAACCGAGACCCGGAAGATTGTGCCAAAGTGGGTCTAGCCCCTTTCTACAAGCTTAACCCACCACCAGATGTAAGCGTTTGAATTTACTTATCTTCACCTCCTCATTTAAATATCTTATTAACTTGACCTTTAATAACCTTTGCAGGCTAAGTCTGAATTTTGGAAAATGGAGTATGATCACGAGGCTGCTAAGAAGGCCAGGGCCGCCAAAAAGGCCGCTAGGAAAGCCGCCAAAAAGACCACCAAGAAGAAGAAGAAACCAAGCGCCTCTGACCTGCTCAAGATGGATGAAACCTCTGAGTTGGAGGTAGCCCTTGACTCTCTTGGCTTATTTTTCGATCATCTTATTGACACTGATTATTATCAGGCTGACACGGGAGCGAGCCAAGCAGCTGAAGAAGAGGTAACTATTATTTCCTCCGACTCAGACCCTTTGCCAAGACAGTTCGACAAGTAACCCAGAAAGTAAGGTTTTCACACCCCTTGGCTTATTTGGATCATCACTTTCTTTTGAAGCAACAGCAACACGAGAACCGCCGCCAGACCCGGACCAGTGGAGGTGACGAGTAATAGTCCGGCATACCGAACACTCCTGCCCCTCGAAAGCGTCGAAGGGAGGTTCTTTTTCTAATTACCCTTTTTATCTGTTTGGCGGATCTTATCAGTTTACCTTCTAACTTTGTTGATAACCCTTAATCAGGAACTTGCCCGTTCTTCCTCTGGCGACTCATCACAAACTGAGTTGCCGGCTTTCAAAACTGCCCCTGGGTAATAGCAATTGATTTTACTCTGTAATTCTTCATACCCTTGTATTTACACTAACTTGTCATAATCCGCGTAGTGGACAAGCCAAGCCCAACAAGAAGGCGAAGGTGACCAAACCAACTGAAGCGCCAAAAACTGTTGAGCCAGAACCACAAGGCTCTGTTCCAGAAGCTTCTGACAAACAGTCGGAAGAACCTGTTACTGTCACTCCGCCTGAGATTCCAGATCTCAGTGTTGATGGCACTGCTATTAATCCTTCAACTCCTGCCCCCTTGGGTTCGCCTAAGCCGTCAGAGACTCATAATGATGACGTGTTGATTACTGGCACCAGCTTTGTTGAACCAGGAAATCCAATAGCTTTGGCCAAACATACTGCCAAGCAAGAAGTTATTGAGAGGCAGAAACTGAAGTTTGACATCTCCCATTATGCACAATTGAGCAGCAATGAGATCCTCTCCGGCTACCTCAGCCAGGTCCACTCCAGCCGCGACCTTGAAATTGATATGGTGAAACTGATGCACCAAAAATATGAGGTATGACTTCCAGATTTAAGTAATTTATATACATATCCTACCAGCCCCCAAGCCTACTGGCAATGACAAGATTGAATAGGTTGTAGACTTCAGAAAAATCCATAAACTTCCGTCTTAGAATACCTCCTTGGTCGGTTTAAATGTAAACCGGATGTTTGCACAAGTTGAGTTTTGCATCCATAGCCCCCAAGGGCTGTTTAATCCGCAGGAATGAGC